>NC_056708.1:14210804-14214437 GCF_018831695.1 Puntigrus tetrazona | reverse complement strand
ATATACTCATTCAGGACTTAAGCTAGGGCTTTCCTTACCGTAATACACCTAGAACAAGGATTGCTTTGTTAAAGAGTTAATAGTTAACTTTTTTTTCACTTACTTTATAGTAGGGAAGCATGTGATTTAGGATACAGCCTGTGACTTCTCTTTGAGCAGTGCTTTATAGATCTCTACACTACTGACAATGGACAGATTTTCGCACAAGAATTCATTAATCTGACCACATCTTGACACTCATCGTTACAATCTCACCATTGTCTTCCTATCTCAGCACTGCAGTCTGTAGATACAGTAGCATTATTTAGCTAAAAGCTTGTGCACATGTGTGCGCTGACACAGTACAGATGATGCTGGCTTAATTTACAGTCTCTACTTCCCTGTAAATGTCACACTGCCAGTTCTGTAGCTCACACATTGTGATTGTACCTCCTGGCGCAGTGATGCTCTTTTCCCCTGCTGCGGGTGGAGCTGTATTTGGCATGTTAGAGTCACTGCACAGCAGCTAATGAGACTACACAAGCTGTCCTCTATTAACTGAAAGCATCTCACTGCAGACTGACACAAACGTGTGTGTGTGCATGATTGATGCGCAAGGGCGGCCGTCTGCCTGGATGTGTCCGACTGCCTGCACTCTGATACGAAACCAACATTCATGACAGTAAAGGCAGCTATTTGTGTGAAATTAAGACAGATGTTTTGAATGCACTTGTTTTAACATGCGCGTTTGATTATATCAGCACCGAATCGCTGAATGGACGTCCACTGTCCAGTTTCTTATCTTCTCTCTGGACATGTGGTAATCCATCATCCCAAAAAGCCTGTAATCTTCCTCGAATTTCTCAGCTTGAAATGCAGGTCTGAGACAGGCAGGGGTTGAAAGCTTTTCGTCTGTCTAGAAGGTTCCTTGTGCAGTAGATCTTTGCCGCTTTTTGAGGGAAAGGTGCAATTTTTGTAAATTACAGCAGAGGCTGAAGAGTCTTGGTTCAGAGGTTTAGATTTAACAAATATGAATGAATGAATAAATTAATGAAAAAATAGATAGATAGATAGATAGATAGATAGATAGATAGATAGATAGATAGATAATTATAATATAAAAGTATGATATACATTATTGCTAAAATAATTGCTATGGCTAAATAATAATTACTATTATTTAATTAAAAGGAAAATGTGTGATGTGTAATATTTTATCAAATGTTTAGGGTTAGTAAGATTTTTTCCCCAATTTTATTGTGACAGCAAAAATTGTTCAATGATTCTTATTTAGAAAAGTAAACAAATCAAAGCAAAAAATTTTACAACAGCATCACATACAAATTGTAATTATATATCACAATATTACTGGTTTTACTATATTCCTATTCAAATTGATCAATTAATTGGTTAATTGTTTGATAGACTTTAGTTTAGATTTTTGCCTGATTCATTTATGTCGTTGTTTTCACTTTAAATAGGTTTAACGTAATTCTTATATAATCTATATAATGGTAAAATACACTGATTTATGGCTGAGATTTTTTTCTCTTTAGGAATTTTAGGGTAAACATTAAAAAGAAATTCATCTGAGCTGTAGCAGAGCACCATCTGAGCTTAGTAAGACTCTCCCGTTTCGCACCTGTGTAACTGTAATTTTATCCACCTGTATTTACCTTTCCATCTGACCCCCGGTCAACTGTTAACAATCAGTTGATTTCTCAATTCACATGTGTTTACTTCACAAGCCTGCTGCCTATCTGCACGGAATTCCTTCATATGCTTGTGGAATCCGCAAGTTTTGAAGTGCAGTTAAAGCTGAAATATTTGCTGGATTTGTGGCATGTTTACCTTTAAGCGAGCTAATACGCTGCAGATTGAAAACACAAAGCCGACATCAAGAGAGAAAATCCAGCATGGCTTTTGATCTGGACTACTTTAGGGGGAGGAGGGACTGTAAAACACTCCACCCCGCCCACCCTGGAGTCCCAACCAATGAGAGCATTGGTCTGGAGGAGAGAGTGTGTATGTGAGAGAGAAGGGAGAGGAGGTGGTACAGTGGCAGTCTTTGCTTGTGTGTAGGGAGCGGCCAATCTCTCACGCTACTGCAGTCTGCGAGCATCCTCAAGAGTGAGTGAATCTCTTTTTATTCTTCCTTTCATTCATGCCTTCTTCCATTTATCCTTGATTCCATCCTCTCTTTCAGACCCTCACCTTTTTTGTTTCTCTGCTGCAGCTGATCCATTTCTGTTCAAGTGAGAGTGTATTTGTAAGCACACGTGTGTGTGTGTGTGTGTGTGTGTGTATGCAAGTATTTTATTGTTTAATTTCTTCTACTTGAGATTATATTTGTTATATTTTAGATAAGTGCAATGTATGTTGTAACATAGTGCATGATATTGTTATGTTCTACTTCCCTGGTGAATAGCTCTCAACATATGAACTTTTTTCAATCTTTATTTAGAAAAGACTATCAAACATTTCTACCGATGTTCCCAAAAAACATCTCCTGAAGGTTTGTGTGCTCAGCAGTCTTTTTTTCATGTGAGTGGATTTGTTCGGGATGAGTGCGTCCCTCACTGCAGGATTGTTTTGGGTTCTCTACTTTATCCTCCGTCTGAGATTTGCACCACTCTGAGACTCTTTAATCTGTTTCTCTCTCTTTCTTTCTTTTTTTCGCTGGAGAAGAAGAATCTCTTTGTTTCATTGTTATTGTTTAGGTAGAGCTTAGTTTCCAGAGTGATTTAAATAACGCTATCATATTTCATTGGGTGGGAATGTCTTTTTTTACGCTTTTACTGCACATCGCCGATTGTATCATCATCATCATCATAATTGTCCTTGATCTTCCTCTCTCAGCCTGCAGCCTAATGACAAAATTTACTTGTCATTTGACCTTTGGGTTCCAGCAAGGACAGGCAGGGCTCTCAAATCAGCCTTATTCCTCAGGAGACCCTTTGATGACCCTTATGCTCGTTTAAAACATCAGAAGCTGCTCAAATCATCTGCTTGATTAGTGGTTTATTTATTTGCATAAGTTATTTTTAGACCAATTAAATGAGTTGAAACAAAATGAAAGAGACTGAGTAAAAAAGCAACCAGAAAAGGAGCCAAATGAGCCATAACATGTTGCTCAGGTGCGGTAGGTGTTCTGTTGGGGCTGCTGTGCTGGTTTGGTTGGTCTAATGGTTTTCATGCTGGGCTTTGGGGCATTGCTGAGTGCTCAGGTTCAGCACACGGTGTGTGTGTGTGTGAGTGTGTGTGTACTGTACATTGGTCTCAGCAGGAGCCACAGCAGATGTAGTTCTCTGCTGAAACAGGGCTGAGGTGTGCAGCACCTCAACAAACTGCCATGCCATGCACTAGATTGCCTGCTGAAAGAGCATGCCTCCTGTTTTAGGATGGCACAACAGTGTAACACTGCAATGCACAAAGTAAATGAAACAGATTATTGGAGTACGTTTTACAAGGCAATGCTCATTTGGTGCTTCTACTTTGGTTGTTGGTGTTTCTACACCAATTTTAGGGGTTGGTAGGATTTTCTTTTTTATTGCTTTTGAAAGTTTTTGTCTGTAATGTTCACTTATAATCATAAATATACCAAATATAAAAAGTATTACGAGAGATTATTTCTATTGAAAAGAGCCGTTTTCT
>NC_056708.1:14208490-14210781 GCF_018831695.1 Puntigrus tetrazona | reverse complement strand
ACAAAACGCTTTCTTGTCTTAGGACAATTTTGATGAGCTTATTTGATCCACTTCAAAATCGAATTTATTCCTGTGAATGAAATGAATTTTCAGCAGCCATTGTTCCATTCAGAAACCATTAAGCTGATGGTGTTCAGGAACCATTTTATTATTATTTATCATTTTGAAAACGGTTGTTTTTTTGCTAAACTTTTGAATGTTTTTGTTTTTGCAGAGGTTTTTTGAATCAGATGAAGCTATCAATATCATATGTTTGACTTTATGTGTAATCTTATTACAGCTGTGAAACGGGATCTTTTTTTTTAAGAAGGGTGCACATATATTTGATTTTCGAATTTTTATGGGAGGCTTAAGGCTTAAACCCCCCAAAGGAAGAAGAAAAAAACTGCAATAGAGGGTCTTAAAGTGCATATGTTAAGTAATGGATAATATATAGTCGACTGGTTACTATCTTGCAGAATGATCGATGTTTCAGTTCTGTGGAGATTCAGTATCAGCCTTCATATAACAAAGAGACAAAAGTGGGATGTTATTGGATATCATACATTTGTATCAAAGAAGAAACATAATATGACTTTACCATCTCTCTCTCTCTCTCTCTCTCTCTCTCTCTCTCTCTCTCTCTCCTACATTTCCTATATTGACTGTGTGACCTTGTGCTAGAAGTCAGCACAGAACAGCTACTGTATCTTGTATTGATCGGAGATGTCATCTCAGACATTAAGACTCTGCAACACCACATCTTTCTGGACAGCATTTCTCTAGAGAGATCTTTTTATTAATTCTTTGGTTTGAGACTGTTTGTTTGCATGTGCTCTGTTCTGTTCTAGTGGTTTTAGGTTTGCCATTCCAGAGCTTGATGTTTGATTTGGGGAAAAAACAGAGAATGCACTGTGTTTACATTATGTTTTATTGCATTATGTTTACGTCTGCTTGGTTATGTTTGTCTTTACAGAATACGGGCGTTTCGAGGCCAAGATTCATGACTTACGAGAGCAGATGATGAACCACAGCATGAGTTCTGGATCCGGATCCCTCAGAACCAATCAAAAACGCTCACTCTATGTCAGGTAGATCTCATCTATTTAAACATACATTTCAATACACAGACAGAACTGTGAGAATTCATTTTCCTTTGTGTTGTTCTTGCTTTTCAGTAAAAAAAAATTTTAAGCAAAAACTAGTATTTTTGCTTGAAACAGAATAAAAAGGTGAAGAAAAAGATGAGAAAAATATTTGCTCTGAAAATATCTCATACAATTTAGCTTCTCACTCTTTATCTTGTTCACATACTTTTACTTGAAAAACAAGAAAAGATTTTTTTTTTAATTGGAATGACTTGGAATGAATGTTTCTGTCATCAAAGATGGGGCACTGATATCCCAGCAGCGCCTGATCATGTAAACTTGCTGTTAACTGTCTTTCCGTGACACTCTTGTTATGTGCGACTGATGTTGGATTGATGTGAACATGAGTGTGGTCTCTCTGGGAAATGAGACATGTTTCTAGCCTGAAGTGAGATGTTTGTTATACATGCACGCACACATACACACACTTCAGGGTTTTGCGTGTGAACCAGCAGGGTATCTGAGTGAGTGAGTCAGAATTCATCAGTGTCCACTATGCCATACACACACACACACACACACACACACACACACACACTCAAGCGAGCACATGCTGTCTTATCCGTTCTGGTCCTAGATCAGCCAGAACTGGGGATCATACTGTTTTATATGACATTTATAAGAGCTATTGATATTTAAAATCAGTAGGAAAGTGGCAACAGTGATCCATTATAAGATGCTCCAAGAAACCTCTCTTTGCTCTACTCTTCTCTGTTCCTAAAGGGATACTTCACTTAAAAATGAAAATTAATTGCTCACCATCATGTTGTTCCAAACCCGTAAGACTTTTGTTCATCTTTGGAACACAAAAGAACATACTTTTCGATGAAATCCGAGTGCTTTTTGACCCTCCATAGACAGCACAACACAACTGCCATGTTCGTGTTCAAAACCCAGAAAGGTAGTAAAGACATTGTTAAAATAGTCCATGTGACATCAGTGGTTCAACAAATTTTATAAAGCTATGTAAATACTTTTTGTGCAAAGAAAACAAAAATAATGACTTTATTAAAAACAATATTCTCTTCCAGTGTTAGTTTCCGATGTGCTTTCACTGACTATTTTATTATTTGTATTTAATATATGAAGAGTTCATTAAAAATCGTGTTTTTTCATTGTCCAATTAATTCCAATCAAAATTCTGTTGCTGTGTTTTTTTGATTA
>NC_056708.1:14204251-14208390 GCF_018831695.1 Puntigrus tetrazona | reverse complement strand
CCATCAGTTACATTTTCTGCTTTTGACTTGCACTGCCCTTGGTAAACACAGATAGACTCACAATAGCTTCACATTTTTAAAATACAGATTTTTAGGTTTTGAATTTCTTCTTAGAGTCAGTGTTTGTTCCGAACCACTTACATTTGTATGACATTTACGTCCTGTGAACATTTTGGAAAATAATGAAAATTAATATGCCCTTTAATTCCACTGTAGGACATAAATTGGCGTCCAATTGCTACTTATCTTGACAGTGCTATTTGTAGGAATATTTGTATAACTTGGATCATGTGCTTTATTGGTAACATTGATTTTATGCACAAATACTCAAGCTTTTATTTATACAGTGCCTTATTAGGGTGACATTTGTGGCCTTGTATTTCAGAGTACAGCCGTTTTGAAGCCAAGATCCATGACCTAAGAGAGCAAATGATGAACAGCAGCATCAGCTCAGGGTCAGGATCTCTAAGGACCAGTCAAAAGAGATCACTATACGTCAGGTACTGGACACCTGTTACTCACATGAGATTACAGCAATTAGCTGATAGGTGAAACCATTTCTACTTGATCGTTTTCATAGTCAAGAAACACTTTAAGATGGATATACGTCACTGTATGGAAGAAAAGACTATAACAATTTCTATTTTCATTGCAGGATATCTTATATTTGCAGTCTACACACATCTATCAAAATGTTTTAGCAATTTTTGAAGCTTCTGGTTGGACTTTACCATGTGCTCTCAGCTAAAGGAGCAAGCATCTTTTTTCTTTGGTCTTAATTTGACTTTTTTTTTGGTTTTCTGCAGGGCACTGTTCGATTATGATAAAACTAAGGATTCTGGGCTGCCCAGCCAAGGCCTGAATTTCAAATTTGGGGACATACTGCATGTGGTGAATGCTTCAGATGATGAGTGGTGGCAGGCACGGCAGGTCACTACGCAAGGAGAGGTGGAAGAAATGGGCGTTATCCCCAGCAAAAGAAGGTGAGAGGCTGGAGCTTATAAAATTAATATTATTGTTGTTGCAGGTACGTTTGTTTTTATATTAAATAGTTTAAATAGGTGCCATAGCACCACTTTACCAAAGTCCTCCTGACTTCTTTAACCGAACCTGATTCATTGTGCATGCTTAGTTGACACTCAGTAGCATCTAGTGCTTGTCTTAGATATGTTCAGATGAACGAGAATAAATTGCAGTGTAACTGATCAGTAATGGCTAATGTAATATATTGTCTTTGTTTTCTCTTAAGTGGAGAAGAAGGAGAGAGCGAGGTTAAAGACAGTTAAGTTCAACTCCAAGTCACGAGAAAAAGGGGTGAGTAAATCTTTTCATACATGCACACCTACAAAGTCTTGAACAATACCAAGTGAGTTGCTTTGCTGCCTTACTAGCTATGTCTTTTAAGACCACACCCGGACTGAATCAAGCCTTGCAAGTAACTGATAGCACTTGTGTCGTGCATACACAAATACTCAAGAGTAGATTTAGATTTTAAGTTGGACCACGGTTTTCTAGCATTTTGTCAAATAGAATTATTTAGTAACATTACAAATTATAATTTACCTAACCATCACTAAATAAAGACAGTCATTTCTTTCAATAAATAAATAATTATTACTGACCTCATCCATTTGATTAATTACACTGGCATGCTGCCTTAGATTTTGGCCAACATTTAGCGTTCTAGAAAGCAGCATTTTAATATGCTTGCTTCCTTCCTTATGGAACAACCAGTTCATCATGGATTTGATGATTTAAATGCTTTAGAAGTAGGCAACTCACTAGGGATTGGAACAAAGCTCCTGTAGTATGTTGCTTATACTTTGTATTTAGAATGACATTGAAATGCATTTCAAATTGCTTTACAAGTTAGTATTTGCTAATGTTCCTACCTCTGTGAAAGTTTGACCATTTGATATTAACTCACAATTAATAATGCTCAGTGCATTCAGTGGAATGTAATATTCTGATACTAATCAGTCGGCCATATGAATGGACCGGTCTAAATTAACAGCATGCGTAGCTGCAAGTGTCGCAGGTCCAAAAAAAAAGCATATAACTGTAATACATCTATAACTCATTTATGAGGCATAGAAGTCAAAACACCAGTTTATCTAACAGCCCGACAAAACATGCATGATAGGAAAACGAAGGACAAATACGCTTGCCATTGATGTCGGACTGCTTGTCCTTCTGTATGCCACACCTTCTCCTCTCCTGTCTTTCATCCTCACACATTCCTCCTTTTACTTACCTTGCATTGCTCTCCAGTAATCCATAGTGCCGCAGTGTTAACCAGCCAGGCTTATAACTGATCACTGCATAGGAATGAAGATGCACCTGTAGTCCCGGTGCAGCATCACTGCCAAAGAAAAAAGCCATACAGTAATGTTTAAATAATTTTACAGACAGGCTGTTTCTACAGCAACGTATTTCATGCTACATTCACCTGCCCTTGAACGAAGGAAAGGAAAATCAGGCCAACTTGCTTTTTTTTTTGTTGTTGCATGTTTCTGCTGATAAGAAAAGCAGTTATAGGCCTCCACATGCTTCTGGCACCCTCACAATGCTTCTTACCCTCTGCATGCAGATCTGTCCGTCTGCTTCTCTTGTGTTTGAGATTTCCTGCTGCTAGCTGTTTTTCGAATCTGTGACTCAAATCCATTTATTTGTCCACTGCAGTTCTTCATGCATTTCATGTACGATTCTGACTTTGTGACATCCTCCATTAATTGAGTTAACACTTATAAACTGTATTAAGAGGTGTGTCAGAGGGCCACAAAGTCGAGAGCAGAACAATCATCTTTTATTTTTTCCATATGGACATTAGACAGCCCTCTTCCCCTTCCCTTCTTTTCTTTTGCCCTCCCTTTCCTTCTCTTCCTCAACAGTCCCTCAATGACAAGCGTAAAAAGAATCTGTTTTCCCGCAAGTTCCCTTTCTACAAGAACAAGGAGGCGAGTGAGCAGGAAACAAGCGATGTGGACCGTAAGTACAGAAATCAGCACTCCAGCTCAATGCTGGGCAAGAATAGGGCAGCAGGTCATAAGGACAGAGGTGGGCACTGCTCCACTGGACGCAGCAGACACCAGAGCAACACCAGTGGACAGAGAGAGCTTGGTGCCTGCTGTGTTCAGTGGCTGGACCAGGCCTTAGAGTGTCTCAGTAACCCTTGTACTCTTGTGGTTGTTGTCTCTCTTGTTGCTCCCTTCCTGACTGATCCACAGGACAACCCAGATGACATGCTATCCAAAGGCCAGAGTAAGTTCCCCATGTAGATGCCCACTCGGTCACCTCTGGACCAGACCTCCAGTCTATCTCTCTTCTTCTCACATATTTCATTTCTCACTTTCATAATTCATACAGTAGCAGACAAAAGTGTTTTCAGTTTCTGCTGTTGATGGTGGAGGTGAAACCTTTCTCACTTTCTGACTGTGCTCTATGGAATCTCTTCTCATTCAGTACCTGCATATTTTATTTTCTCTTGATGGAAAAATCTGTTAATTTGATATTTGCCATCATACTTTAGATCAAACTAGTATCCAATTACAGTTTACTCTGTTTAGTGCTCAAATGCCACAAAAGCATATTGGGTTGACAAGTGCAGTTGTTTTCTGGTTGACATATTTTTATATTGACAGTGGCCATCATCCAATAGTTTTAGTTAACGCAAGAAAGCCACACTGATATGGGCAACGTGTGACCGTGTGTCCAATTTAATTGGACACAGCTTTGAATGCATCTGTGTATGCAAGAGGAGTCATCTTTTGCTGGAAGATAAAGACTTGTATTTGAGATAGTTAATTCAAAAATGAAAATTCTATTTTTATTTAATAGATAGAAAAAACAAATCTTCTGAAGAGATAAGGTCACTTTATATCAGGGTTCAGTTCCAACCCTATTCCAACACAACTGCTTGTAACTTTGATTACCTGGTTAAGGTTTATATGATTAGGGTTGGAGCTCAAAGATATCTTAGCTTTATATGATAAAGAGATTTAATTCAGGCTTTGTTTTTTTAATGTATCTTGTTCCAAAGATAAAAAACATTTGTGGGTTTTTACAAGTAAATGTCAACAGGATTTGGACTTTTGTCATATTCTATTAACATTCTAAATCTGAAAACTGCTAGTTTAGAG
>NC_056708.1:14202896-14204151 GCF_018831695.1 Puntigrus tetrazona | reverse complement strand
TATATTTAATATAATACAAAATAATTTATTTCTGTGATAGAAAAGCTGTATTTCAGCAGTCACGATTTAATCTTTCAGAAATGCTGATTTGGTACGGAAAGTTTTCTTATTATAAATTTTAAATGTATATCTGCTTAATATTTTTTTGTGGAAACAGATTTGAATATATTCTTGCATCCTACCTGAATAAAGGTATTATTTCTAAAAAATGAAATGAAATCAAATAAAGGACAAACAAAACTAATGGCCCTAAACTTTTGAACGCTTGGTAGTGTGAAAACAGTCACGACAGAACATGAGGGGGTTGAAATCGGCGTGGTTGAAAGAAAAAAAAAAAAAAAGTAAAGTCATGTATGATCTCCCATGATTCCTGGATGTTTAGTATCTGTGTCCTCTCTTAGACTTCTTTTAGGTGGTGGAGTGGAGCCCCTCTGTCCATCAGTGTTCACAGCACCATGACTCTGTTAAGACCCCGGAAAGTTTCTTTCATCATTAGATGATTTGTAACGCTCAGTACAGTTAAAACTAGCAAACTCATCACAAGCAATTGTATGATCTCAACCAAGAAAAGTATGATCAGCTTAAAAGCCTCAGTCACGTCTTGCCCTGGTTCTTAACACTGCCATCTGCTGGTGACAACCCTTAGTATTGTGTTTGTCGTATTCCTACGAACCTTGTTTTTGTGTCTGTGTTCATTTTCCCTTTTTATGGTTTCAGAGCATGTAACGTCTAATGCCAGCGATAGTGAAAGTAGTTACCGTAAGTTTGTGTTCCCCTTTATTTCCTTTAATCGCTTTGCTTTTAACTTCATCTCTTTAAACTTCATGAGATAGAGAATTGAATTCCCCTTGTTCCCTCAGCTTTCCTTTGTGTTATGTGCACGCACAAAATTAAAAGATGTGTACTGCTCAAAACCAGCGTTTTGCGCAAAAACCGTTCAATTGGAATAAATTGCATCTTGAATTAGGTCGTTTAAAAATGCAGCAAGAGAAGCTGAAGATGATTACAACACCCTATTGATTTAACCAACAGAAGCTCACTTTACTCTTTATAGTGCTTAAGCTAGTAATACGATTTTTTAGTAACAAAAAAGGTACAGGTTATCTGTGTTCCCTTGCTTAGTGATCATACTGGGAACACAGAATATGATTCAAATAATGTCTTTCAACAGTTTTGTAACTGGCCTGTCATTTGCATCGAGTGGTCTGAAAAACCTCTTGAACTTTTGTCAATACTACAAGGCTCTTAAATCTCA
>NC_056708.1:14202160-14202833 GCF_018831695.1 Puntigrus tetrazona | reverse complement strand
TATCGGTGTTTCTGTCTCTAATAGGTGGACAGGAAGAGTATGTCCTCTCGTATGAGACGGTCACGCAACAGGAAGGTGAGTGTCTGTTGATTAATGTTGCTCCATTTAATCGTGTTGGTGCATTCGATTCTGCTTGACTCAGTAATTGTAAGAAAGGACCCGTTGTAAGGTTGTTATTATGGTTTATAGTGAGTTATACTCGTCCGGTGATTATCCTTGGACCCATGAAAGACCGGATCAATGATGATTTAATCTCGGAGTTCCCGGACAAGTTTGGATCATGTGTTCCCCGTAAGTACATAATCATGGTTTTATCTTCTTTTTTTTTTCTGCTGCGTTTCATTGTTTTTATGGCCGTTCCTGTATTCCACCAGACACGACTAGACCAAAGCGAGACTATGAGGTCGATGGCAGAGACTACCATTTTGTTGTTTCACGGGAACAAATGGAAAAAGACATTCAAGACCACAAGTTCATCGAAGCAGGCCAATATAACAACCACCTCTACGGGACCAGCGTGCAGTCGGTGCGAGAGGTTGCAGAAAAGGTGCATGAGTTCAACTTGTTAGGAAGTAATAAAGGAAATTATGGCAGTGATAAAAAAGGATCTTTTGTTAGAGTATCGTGCTGACCTTCGGATTTGCGTTTTGCACCTTTTTTTTTTTTTTTTTTT
>NC_056708.1:14201701-14202060 GCF_018831695.1 Puntigrus tetrazona | reverse complement strand
TAGGCAGCTGAAGATTTTTTTTCTATAGAGAAATACCAACGTTACGGCACATTTGTATGGAAATTAATCTCAGAATAAATTCAAAGTTTACTTACCTGACATTTGTGATTTATAAAACATGTTTGTCCCAGTTGTATCACACATGCATGAAGCACAAGTGAAGGGGATATTTACACTTTACAGCTATCATACCCATTAAAACAGTCTGTAAGCAGTTTATAAATGGCTCTGTTCCCTTCGATTATTCCCTGAACTCTGGTTTTGACACAGGTATGACAGCTGATTTCGCAGAGACGCTGGGCAGGTGAGCGCACCTGTTTAGAAAATGCCTGTGGGGCGGGACGGGACGGGGGGGGGGA
>NC_056708.1:14177577-14201696 GCF_018831695.1 Puntigrus tetrazona | reverse complement strand
TACAGAAAGAAAGAGACTGAAGGAAGTACTGTACTTCTGTATCCCATTCCGTCGTGATCCCATTCTCTCCGGCTGAACCCAAGGGCAACCACAGACATAGTGCTTACAAAGTGTTTCAAAAAAAGAAAAAAAAAAAAGAAGACTAAATATTTAGAATACACAAGTATAATATATCAGCATGTCTGGGTGTTCAGTTAGAGAAGAGAAAAGCATCCCTTTGAGTTCATACTCTCTCTATTCCATCACAATATGATCACGGCCCTTTAGTCATGTACGAAAAAAAAAAAAAAAAAAAAATATTGTAGTAATTATCCATCAGATTCCTGAGCTCACCAAGCTCGCCCCGGCACAAGGCTCAACACAGTGGAGTAAACATCAGCCCGGAAATGAAGGAGCAGAAGAAAAAAAAATCGTTTAAAAGCTGTCATTACAAAGAACAGATTTAATCAAACCATCGTCGAGTTCTGGGGAAAACGGTCAATTTCAGGCTCCACTAACGCTTTAATATCAAGAAGGACATCCAATACAATTATTGTCTTGATTCTACCCGTTTTAAGGCTGCGCTCCTGGGCAGCTAACAGGACAGTACCTTGTTACCGTTCAGTCTGAAGAGAATATAGTCATGGAAGGCAGAGGAAGTGCAAGTGGGCTGTCTGCTTTTCAACAACTCCAATGGCGGCCGAAATTGGATTTTGCTTAAGACAAAAAAAAAAAAAAAAAAGNNNACTTAAGTCTATTGCACTCACAAGTTAGGCCTCCAATAGGATGATGGGAAACTCACAAAAGCACTAAAATCGAGTCTCCCTCTAAGCACTGATAGTTTGAGTATTGTGTCGTTCCCCCTCCCCCCACGATTGACAGGAATTTGACAGAAGCGTTTATTCATTGTAAGGCAGTTTGGTGGTCTGCAGAGAGCCCATTTACACCTCTCTACCCCCATCTTTAATACAGAGCAGCTAAAACCACAAGAAAGAAAGAACACAAAAACCCAAAGACAAGTAAATGAAATCTAACAGCCCTCCGAGTAGACAATTCTAGTGAAGTGTAAAATGTGTACCGTATTATGTAGTAAAATCTCTCCATAGGGTTTTTATTTTCCATGTGATTTCAGTAATATAAATGTATAGACTCAAACCCCGTTTTCCATTTTGTTCTACCTCCGGATGCGTCGCCATACAAACGGCCAGGTGGCCAATCAAGTACAGCGAGCTGGTTTGTGAGTACTGTTTTGAAGTTTATCCATTAGAAACACGAGCAGTGACGGTACCATCAGCAGGTTTGAACTGTATCTAGTCCTCGTAAAAAACCTCGCACAGCATCCTTGAATGTCTTTTTTCATGAAATTGAATGAACATATACAAGGTTCCCGCTCGTGCCTCCATCTCCAACTCCCCGGCTCCCCATTCTCACTTCGTTGAGACATTCTCATCTTCAAGTCCGTCCAAAACGCACGAAAAGGATTCGCTCAGGTTTCCCTTTTTTTGTTTTACATGACAAAAAATTTCTTTAGGAATGGCATTTCCAATCTTGAATGGAATTGCTGAGAAACTCATGCAGGGGTGTGCACAGTCACAGTAATGGTGAGAAGACGTCTTTCAATTGAGGGTAACATAATGATGACACTAAAACTTGATATGAAACATATCAGTGAAAGGGAAGGAAAGGTGTCGGGTGGGAGTGGGTGCGGGGGTCAGGTGGGGGCTCCGTGGAGGCGGTGAGCTCAGAGCTTCTCTGCGGACGGGATCCAGATGTAAGGGCCTGACTGCTCCTCTATGATCAGCTTGATTTTATTATAGATCTCATCTAGTGAGTCACCCTGGACTATGGCTGTGGAGACAGAGAGAGAGAGAGCAACAGTCATACCACAGCACGCTGTTAAACAGTAACAGAGGGGCTGGACCAACAGACACCCTCCAGATACAGTAAAGAGAAATCACATGATAGGGGTTACCTGTGAAATATTCTCCAAACTCTTGTTCGAGCTTCATTGCCTTATCAAAGACTTTATTGGCTTGCTCGTATGTCTGCCTCTTATTCAATTCCCTGAACACATAAGTACAAACTCCAGTTCAGAATGGTGACAAAAAATATTTATGATGCATAGAATTAGTTGTACAATGTTCATCAATAATACAGTAAAAACTCTCATTTTGTTAAATATTATTATAATTATAATTTAAAACCTTCTGTTTTAATATATTTAAACATTTATTTTATTGCTGTGAGCTGATTTTCTTTTTTAGTTATTACTCCAGTCTTCAGTGTCACAGTCTAACATGCCGAGTTGCTGCTCAAGAAACATTTCTTAACTGTTAAGTAGTTACTTTAAAACATTAAGTAACTGTTTATGGAAACCATAATTTTTGTTTAGGATTTCTTAATAAATTACAATAGAACAGCATTTATTTGAAATATATATATATATATATAAAATATTGAACTATCTTATGCTGGCCAACATTTACTAAATCTTAAACTTACATTAGGGCCTCCACAGATTTTGGCTTGATGAAAATGGCGATTGGGTAGAGCTGTGCTTGCTGCAGTCGCTTTATGGCGTTCCCAGACACATCCAGGATACAGTGTTTTCCCTACAAGAGGATTAAACAAACCCTTTCATCCAGTGTCACACTTTCACCGCACACATTAATTGCCACAGGGAAAATATTTAAGGATTAAACAGGAGTTGAGATCCTGGCATGTTTACACTAGGGAGTCACTGACCCTTTCAGCCACTGCCCGGACAGACAGGATGCTGGTCCCGTACAGATTCTCATTGAACTGGCCGGCCTCAATAAATTTGTTGTCCTGAATGTCCTTCTCCATTTGCTCCCTTGAAGCCACAAAGTGGTAGTCCTGGCCGTCCATCTCATTCTCTCGTCGAGGACGAGTTGTATCTGGAAAAAAAAAAGTGTATTTCTTGCATTACTTTTACAAGTACTGCTAAAACATTTTATAATAAACATATTGTTCATACAGCCAGCATGGCTTCTTATTACACTTACGTGGGACGCAGGATCCAAACTTGTGGGGAAATTCTGAGATCAAGTCATCGTTTACTCTGTCCTTCATTGGACCCAGGATAATCACAGGCCTTGTGTAATGGACTGAAAAGGAAGCCAAATCAATGTTGGTCAAAAACTTCCATCCTTGAGAATAATTTCTTGGCTTTCCTCATAGAGGACATATCATGGAAAACAGGATTTTTCTTTCTTTTTTTAAACATGAGCTCTCTACCCAGTCCACAAAGACCATTTAAGATATTTAAACTCTGAACACATAACTTACAAATGATTACACATCATAAAAAGAGGATATTTACATATAGAAATCCTAAAGCAAAAACTCATAGTCATAGTTCCCCACTGGTACAGCAAACACCCAACTTTTTTCCATGTATACGTGAGCAATGTAGAAATGCAGAATGTAGCTTGACCACACAAAAAACTAGATTATGGCTGTGCATGAAAAAAAAAAAAAAAAGAGACTAATCCAAAAGCATAACTGTTAGAAGTTGTTGTGTGTTGGCATGTGGGCAGTGAAAAACCAAGATTAAGGGTCAGAGTGAGACTGGGAATTGGTAATGTAAAGCTAAATTACAACCTTAAAAAAAAAATAATTTCTGAATACTTACTCTCCTGTCGAATTACTGGCTCGTATGATAGAATTGTGTCTTCCTGACCCTCTGTGTGACGAGAAGAGACAAAAATATCCATTTAAAATATGAAGGCTTTATTTGTCATCATTCAATACAAAAACAATCCACTTGAAAAACCACTGGAATGACCTTGTAGGTGACATGACCATGACCAATGACTATGAATCATTTAAGCATTTAAAAAGGAGTAGTTCACCGAAAATTGAAAATTCTGTCATAATTTTTTGGTCACCATTAACTTCCATAGTAGGAAAAAAAATACAATGGAAGTCAATAGTGACCCAAAACAGCCCGGTTACAAAATTTCTTTAAAAATATCTTTTGTTCGGCAGAACAAAGAAATTCATACAGATTTAAAAGTACTTGAGGGTGAGTAAATGATGACAGAATTTTCCTTTTTGGGTGAACTGTTCTTTTAAAAGTTAATAGCACAAAACTGATCAAATGAAATGCTGCGCCTCTGCAGTAAGCCCAAAATGGATGTTTAGAGTTACTTACTGGAGCTGCTTTCACTGTCACTGGTGTTGGACGTCAAGCATTCTGTGGATATAAGATGAGTGACGTTTAGAAATGTCACTATGCACATTTTCGCTCATATGTAAGAATAGAATAGTATATCCAGCAGAGCTCAGAATGAAACTATACACCCTCCTGAACCATCATGCCAAGAATAGAAAAAGCTGAGTGAAGAGAGGAAAGCAAACACACAGAGAACTTTTGGGCACTTAAATGGCTGCCGTTTCCTTAGAAGGGAAATGGTAGGATGAGGCAGCAATAGGAAATTAAGTATTTCCTTTTCCTAAGACCCTTGTGATCTAAGATTCCGTGCTGAGTGTTTCCTATGACCTTGCCAGTGTTGGGTTCATCAGACAGTGATACTGCTCCTCATGCCAAAGTAAACAAGCCAGTGTCGGATTCCTTACAGGAATCAAATTACAAACATCCCTTAGATACACTGACAACATCATTAAAACATTAAACACACACTCAATCCTGCCCAGTATGAGCTGGCTTTGAAGACACTGGACACTAAGGGGTCTGCTGTGGATGCACTCTCCCTTCAGAGTATGGTACGGCAATCAGATCTTTGATTTAAGAATACTTGTGTGAATAATGTGTGTTTAAAATGGTCCCCTTCATGTGACCATTTGGGAGTCTCTTGCTGCACATGCTTTACTGATTTAAAAAAAAAAAAAATTTGAAAGAAAAGCCATGATATACCAGACTTAAGAAAAATGTATTTGTACCTCCCTCAATCATGGACTGCATTATGTTTTAAATGCAATAAAAACTTCAGAGCTAACAACAAATATCATCTTCATAACATTAAGAGAGTGTGACAATATTAATTTGCATGTCATGTAATAAGGCTGTTATACAGTTATAAAGATCTTGATTTACATTACAAGCTATAATAAAATTTAATATTTTTTTGGTTGTAAATATCAGCAACTTCTCCAAAAACATATTTTCCTCCTCAAAAATAGTATTTATCCCTCTCCAAGGCTCAAACTGCTTACATAGTTACATTTTCAAAAGGTAATAATTTGATACTCCCTATAATTCTCCATATATTATAATTTGTTTTCAATTAGGCCATACAGATTATTTTTACAGACTATATACAGACTAAATTTACCAAATGATAACTCTATTTAAGAACGGTTTTTAGCAAACTCACATTAGGCCTGGCTTCTAATAGACACTTGATGGATATAATCTTGTTTCATTCTGAAAACAATGTGTACTTTTAAAAAGCATGACTATTAAGGTAGAGAGGAGATTCAGTGAGAAAGAGAGAGAAACAGAAAGAAGGAATAAAATGTGTGTGGTGTGTGGCACAGCCGGTTTAGTTAGCTCAGGGAACAGCTGCTTGACAAGAGGAACCACACACTTACTCAAACTCTTTGATCCATAAAAGTCATCGCTTAACCCTGGGAAGTCCTGAGCGTCCCGACAGGTGAAAGCAAGAACAAAGAGAGAGAGCAGAAAGGAAGAATAAAGAGGTTAGTGAGAGGCTGGGAGAAGAGAGGTGTTGCACTCTCGAGGGATGAAGCAATACTAACATCAGCTCGCTGTGCGATGAAAGATCTGGGTTGTTCTTTTGTAATTTAAGGGGGAATCTTCCCATGCAGATTCATCAGTAACAAAATTATAAGTGCAAATGCTGAAGGGAGCAGCTCTAAACAGTTCTGACACTGATGGATGTTCTAGCACAGCGTTTGAGTGTTAGTGCAGCCTCACACCTGTGAGAAGTGCTGAAGTCCCCCTCAGAGCAAGACAAAGGCCAGAGAGGCCCTGATTTGCTCGGTTTCCTCACAGAGAGGTCAAGAGCCAATCAGAAGCCATCTCCAGGGTGAGTGACAGTGACAGGATGAAGCATGAAGGACAGAGTCAGAGCCCTCGTCACACGCTCATACTCACGTTCAGTCTCTACCAACTCCTGCACTATATTCTCCTTGCTCTTGTAAAACGGGAACTTGCGAGATAGGTTGAAGCTTTTTTTGCGCTTCACTTTGACTGGCTGCGTGGAGACGAGCCGATGGCGGGGGAATGGGGATGAGGAATGAAACAAACACAAAAAACAACAACAAGAATGGGTTTCAATGTAATTCACAGCACGCATGCAAAAATAAAACCAAAGATGACATGGTTGCACAAACAAGTAGGGATAATGAATTTAAACAAGTTGGATGCTACATTCAGAAAAGAAGTTCATTTTAAGTTTAACTGTGAATGTAACAGAGGGAATACATAACATAACAATGAATGATGTGAAATATCTTCATTGCACAAATTGCAGAAGAAAATCATGGGTGTCAGTGGCAAAAAAAAAAAAAAAGTAAAAAAGTGAAGTGTGCAATTTTTTTGTTAAAATATTTTTTTAACTTCTGGTATAATTTGCAAGGGTCAACTACATCACCATGCAAAAGCATTAATTTATTATAGATTTAAAAAAAGAAAAATTATATATTTTAAATCATCAAAAACCTCATTGTGAATAGTAGTGTACAAGAATGCCATAGAGGACTTTTTTAATTTATTTATTTATTTATTTTTTAAATAAAGTACACACTTCACCCTTAAAAGTTTAGTTCACCCAAAAATAAAATCTGGTCTTATTTACTCACCCTTATGTCGTTCATTCTGCCAAACATCTCCTTTTGTGTTTAATGAAAGAAAGAAAATCATACATGTTTGTAATAACATGAAGGTAAATAAATGACAAACTTATTTTCGGGTGAACTACCCTTTTAAGATTCAATAAAACGTTTCTCAATCCTGTTTATAGAGGGCCCCCAACAGTCGATTCAAGTCATTGTGATGGGAATATTTTACAGTCATTAGAGAAATTTGTTTCACAAACATACTTTTGCGATTTAATCCCATTTAAATCCACCACTTCTGTGTTTTTCCACATCACACAATGGTTATAATTCCAGAGCAAACTACCTACTGGTGTTCAGCAAACTCTGTGATCCTGTCCCATTTGAATAAAAATGCCTTGATCGCCAACAACTTGTTTTCAGGACAGGATAAAACTTCTAATACGTCAAAACAGATCTGTACATTGGTAGTGAATACAGCCTACCACTAAAGCTACCACTGTCTACAGCAAAAATGCTGAGGAAAACATAACTATGGCTGTCTGACTGTAAACTTTCAGATAATTTAAGCACTCTCAGATAATGAAAGTACTTTTTGTTTATCACTTGCAATTCTTTTCCCCTTATTACTTTATATATGCTTGTTTGCTTTGAAGTTATATTTAGTTGGTTAAATTCTTACTTTTTTAATGTATTGTTAATTTTCAGATTTTAAGTAGCATGCTAATAAAATTTTATTTAAAAAAATAGCTAATAAAATGTTTTTTTTATTAATTTTTTAAATAAAATTTTATAAAAATGCACAAAATAAATTTTATAAAATCATGATGAATTAAATTAAATCTAATCGCTCACCTTCATTTCATTTGGAAAAAAACCCCCACAAATTGCACAAAGCTTTGCTATACTAGCCATAGCTAAACTATTTGTAGTAAAACTGGTTATACTAATGTTAACCAATCCAAACGACTACACAAAATGTATTAATTCAGAGCATGTGGTCTCTGCAATACCCAGGTGAACAAACCTGATCCTACATCTGTTATAAACACAGACGTTAGCCCTGTCCAGATTGTTACATGACAATGGTTAATAAAAATCTAAACTCAGTTTAGAAAACTAGTCCCATCCAAACAGTGCTCTACAGCAGTTTACTATTATGCAGAGAAGTTGAAACAGGTGAGGGAAACATCAGAAATGTAAAGTATTGGGGGCCCTCCAGGACCAGAACTGAGAAGATTTCATCTAACCATCATAGCTGATCATCATGCCACAGTGCATGTTTGTAATTGTACACTTTTGTTTGTGGGGCTGTGAGAAATGAGATGCTCAGTAACAGGAGCCTCCAAGATACTATGAGAAGCCACCAATTCCCACACTCAGGGGAAGTGGAGCAGCTCCCATGAGCCGTTCACAGGAGGACGACGACTCACTCACCCTATTGGACTCAATCATGCCCGTCCTTGCGTGGAACTTGACTGTTTTTAACCGTGCGCGCTCTTTCTTTTCCACCCTATAGATAAAAAAATAAATAAATTGTATGCTTGGCAATGAACACACTCCATTACTACAGGGGAAATGCTGTAATTCTGTCTGGGTTTGTTGGCAGTACTGTACCTTTTCTTGCTTGGTATGACCCCAATTTGCTCACTCTCCCCATGGGGTGTAACCAGCCGTGCCTGCCACCACTCATCATCTGAGGCATTGATGACATGCAGGATGTCCCCATAGGAGAAACTCAGGCCCTGGCTAGGGAGGCAACTGTCCCTGGTCCTGTCGTAGTCAAAAAGAGCCCTGGGAAAACCAAAAGAAATAATACATACATCAACAGTGCGCTGAAAGAATGGGTATTCAGGTTTCATTGTAAAACATCTGTTGTGTTTAATTAAAGGATGGGTGTGGGGATACACATACACAGACAACAGCACATCATTGGACATCTGCACCTTTTTGTTGTTTAAATTTGCTTAGCAGATGCTTTCTCACTAATAGCAACTTACAATACGCTTTCTACCAAAAGCACATATATACACATACACATACATACATATATAACACAAATGTAAATTTAAGCACTGTTCAAAAGTCGGGGTCAATTATATAATTGTTTTCAAAAGTCTCTTGCGCTCATCAAGTATGCACTTAATTGAGGGGAGAAACCCCCCCCATTAAAACAGTAATACAGTTATAATTTACCACATTTTTAAAATAACCATTTTAAGATTTTTATAATGCAGTTTAAAAATTCATTTTCAGCAGCCACTACTCAGTCTTTGGCATCAAACGATCCTTCAGAATTCATTCTAATATACTAATTTCATGGTAAAGAAACATTTCTTATTATCAAAGTTGAAAGTAGCTGTGATGCCTAATATTTTATGGAAACATTTTATGGAAACAGTGATTTTTATTTTTATTTTTCATGAATACAAAGTACAAAAGAAGAGCATTTAATTACCATATAATATTTTCCATATGATATTATTTATCATGTCATGATCAATTGAATGCGTCCTTGCTGAATAAAAGTAAAACTATTTAAAACTAGTTCCCCCTATTTTTCATATCGTTGCTACATACCTACAGTCTCTCAGATTATCCCAGGTTTAAACATAGAAGGGCACAATAGTGATAGAAGATCCACATAAAATCATAAGAGGAACCAGATGGCAGATGACTTTGAGTACAGAAACAGTCAGGCATTGTATTCTAAGCTGAATGTTTTCACCTTGTCAGACAGGTAAATCCAACTGAAAGGAAGAAAACCAGTGGAGCAAGTCTTCCTGTTTTTCTACATACCTTTCTCCTAGGACACACTAATTACAAGCCCACCGAGACACACACACACACACACACACGCACACAAACACACACACACAGCTAAATTGAGGACAACATCAGTCCTCTGTTTTAAGATGGAGTAGCGCAGGGTGGGATTAGTACTGACTGACACGCCTGTAACATTCTGACACACTTTTATCTCATCACTGCATTTGCAGGAATGTGAAAACGCCTTGAGATCTCACACTTAACATTAACACGTGTGGTCAGCTGACTCATAAACCTGCAGCAGCTGAACACTGCATTAAACACAGCTCACCGATGCAAGCCATCATCAGGAGGCCACACGTTCATTAGGTAAATTATATATTTATTATTCAAAAAGTATTACCAGACACTGATTTAACTTCTTTAGAAGATATCAAAATGTCAACTGCTTTTTAATATGAGATTTTGTCATTAAATATCATCAATGGCTAGTGTTTTTTCATTATGGGCAAACTGCTCTATTCTCTCAGGTTTGATGGGTGCTTCCTNACAAACACACACACACAGCTAAATTGAGGACAACATCAGTCCTAGTGGCTAGTGTTTTTTCATTATGGGCAAACTGCTCTATTCTCTCAGGTTTGATGGGTGCTTCCTCCAACAGTTAGTTTCAGATGTTCAATAGGACTCAATTTTTATCCCAGTGCACTTCACTAACACTTTGCACTGGTTTGCCTAACTTTTTTTCTTTTTTTTTTTTAAGTGCCCCCAAATTTAGGCAATACTGAATATCTGGTCAACATTTATTTACAAGTTAACAAGTTATTTATCTGAAGCACAATTCTACAAGAAAAGTAACTTACTAAAAATGTGTTAATGCTTAAAGGTCTTCCCTTGACTGATATGCAAACTTAAAACATAAGATGAATGTACAACAGATAAATGACATAAAATCTAAATTAAATGTTTTAATATAAGTGCAATATCTGTGTGTCAATCGGGAATGTACACGCTTTAATAATTTAGTACATAGCTAGTAGTTTGCAAGCTCTCTGTAAAGTAATGTGTAGTCACATGATATGATGTTTACCCTAAATGATCCAGTAGAAAACTTGAAATACACAAGAAGAACTTGTTTAAATGCTATAAATTTTAATTTATCCTTTATTCCAACTTCTTTTGACTCATATATACCAACAAGCTTCCATTAAAAAACAATACATTAATAACATTAGTGTATATGTAAGCTATTTTTATATGTAAATAACATTCAGAAACTGTAATTTAAATAAGAAATCAATAAATAAATTTTAAAAACTGCCAAAAGAAATGCCATTTATTTATTTAATCTAACATGCGCGACACGAACCGAAGCGCACAGAGGTAGTTGTAGATGTGGTGTTGAAGTACATTTATTCACATATTGTTCTGTCTCTTAATATGAAAGCGAGTATAAATGTCAGCAGCATCAAATATGCCTAAAGGATTGAAGGTTGTCGGATAAAAGAAGAGCATATTGATGCGCTTCACTCAGTCTACTATTTTATACAAACCGCTACTCCTGACCAGACACTTTTGGCAATATTTAGTTTACACGTAGAGTTACACTTACACTTACACAGTGTAATGGTGCAACAAACATTTTTTTTGTAGTGCGTACGTTAGTGCCCATTTATGTTAAAACTAGGCTAAGCTGTAACTAGCATACAGCTGGTGCAAATGGCCCAAGGACCTGACATAACCTGGGCTCCGTGTCAGAGCATTAGTTATCATTTTCTGACAGATCAGGCCTTAAAATATTTCACAGAAAAATTTGTCAATCATTCAATCATTTTCATCTTCTCTCATCATCTGCGACTACATCCATTATGTTTTTCTTATTGGTCTAGGCTACTCCCTTCTCTTCAAACATACACAAACACACACACACACACACACACACACACACAGAAATATCTGGACCACGGCCAATCAGAAGGGGGTTCACCCTTAACTATCTCTAGCCACTTTTCCACAAACGGGCCGAACAGTTCTCTTTAAAGAACCGTTCCATACCGCGCCACCAGGTATAGTTACGGTTTTGTTTCCACTGAGGAATAACAGATTTAATTCAAATGCGTCAGTCATTGGTGAGGTAACAAAAATGTTTACATATGATATGAGGTGTAACTAACACTGTGTTGTGGAGGATGATCAGATATTTCTTTAGATTTTATTACTAATTTGTGTTTCCATTGCTCAAAACAGCGTGCTTAGCAAGCTATGGAAAAACTAGCAGCAAGGCAACAGACAAGATAGATCCTGAGTGACAACGTTACACACAGACACAGACACACAGTTGTCTAAACGTGGAGAGAATTCCGGACCAAGAACAATTTGTCATCATGTTGCGCCGTTCCAGGCTCAGGTGGAAACACAACCAAAACCGTACCTAACAGTTCTTAGAACCATTCAGCCCAATAGTGGGAAAGTGGCTACTGTAATCTTGGATTAATTTTCTTCCCACTGCCATATCCAGAAATACTGGTTATAATCCCCTGAACTCTAAACTCTAAACAGTTAGCACTTCCCTTCATTTTGTCTGACTGGATAAGTATAGAATACTTAATATGAAGTTGTAAACACGGTTAAAAATATTTAGAGTAGAATTATCGAATCAAAAATCTCAATACCAATACCAGAAATACCAATAATATCAAAGCATTGTAGGATATCTTTGTACAACAAAAATTATTTCAGTTCTTCTCAAAGCACTGTTGATGACAAAGATGTATAACTGAGCACTTTTTAACAATAAATGGTGCCTCGTTAGTATGAAATAAACTGATACTCAACTGCTGAAAACATGCCTTGATTATTTTAACTAGAACTTTACTTGTACCGTTTCAATTATATAAAGACTCCTCTGATAGAAAAATAACTATTTTAAATATTGAGGTATCTATCAAATATCAGTAGAACTGAATAACAGAATTCAAGGATGAAGAGGATACCTGACGTAGAGGGAGCGTTTCTCACTGGTGCGGAGGGAGCCAGAGCCAGAGCTCATGCTGCTGTTCATCATCTGCTCCCTCAAGTCGTGGATCTTGGACTCAAAACGACTGTATTCTGGAAAGAGACAAGGTGCACAATCCGTCAGCAACACCTATATTTACAGTGATATTCCGGGCTTTGCTCCAGGTTTTATGAGTGGAGGTGCTTGTAGCGCAGGGCAGAGAAGGAAAGCTCAGCAGCTTATTGAGAACTGATTAATGACCTGGAGAACAGATGGATATTAATCATGTATCTGCATGAGCTATACGCTAATATCTGCTGCCAGATAATTAATTATGCATATTAATTAAGCAGAACATGCACTATTCAGTATAAAGGAATGAAAGCCTCCAACAAACGTCGGGACCATAATAATTTTTCACAGTGAACAAGGCTCTCGTTTTAGAGAGCAGCACTGAAGCATGATGGCCGATTGTTCGGCTGACTTTTAATTAAACGTGTACACCTCTGCTGCAGTGTGGTCGAGCAACTCACAAGCTTAGCAACCAAATTACACATTGAAATGCACGAGCAAACAAGGATAACACGGAAAGACTATTGTTTTTTTTAAGCACTGGGATTTACCTTATAGGTCCAATACAGATCATCCATAAAAACTTTTAACCCATTTTTAACCCACTCCATAACCTTGTATCCAAGGATCAAAAGTCTACCTTCCAAAAATTCCGAAAACAGAACCTGAGGCAGGAATTCCAACTCCTATGAGAATATGAGAACTTAAACTCATAACCGCAGTAACTCCAAGTCTAAAGCTCAACGCAAAGCCGAAACTTGGACTTCACTGTCAGCAGAAACTGCGCCTGCAGGGAGCTCTTCTGTAAACGCCCTGTCTATCACAAACGGGTTAACAACATGCTGGAATGACACGGCAAGGTAAAGTAACCTGACACCACCTATCTGTAACCAGGGGAACACCCCAGCAGAGAGGTGGAAGGAAATGGCTTGACAAACTTCTTGAAAGAAAAAAAAAACCAAAACAAAAACAGAAGCTAAATGTATTGCATTAAAGAGAACCTTGTTTGAAATACAAAGCTTAGTATTCCAATTAGACACCAATAACTTCAATTCCACTACGCTCATCTAATAAAGAATGAGGCAGAAAGTAAATTCACCCCACTGGTCAGACACTCTACGGGTAATACAACACACATACGACAGACGACACAGACAGCTAGGTCCTGTCAGCCTGTTAGACACACAGTTCACAACATTCAAAGGCTAATGCTAAAGCGTCTTCGTTAAGTGTGACCCATCGTCACAAAATCTGGGGAGAATCGGGGCCAGCTCTGCCTCACACTCACATGGCCTCACTTGCCTTCATTATGAGCAGGGCTTTTATTTTTGGGGAGTGGGGATTGGCTGCAGGCTGCTTCTTTGTCATTGCGGTTATATAATATTTGCAGCCATGTGCTTTCAACGTGAAAGCATGTATAGGGACTAGGTTATGATTATTACAGGCATGCAAGTTAGTACCACAAACAGATTTCCTTTACAGAGTTCTGATTATTTTATATGACTTCTGAATAAGCAATGTGTAACATCTCACTATTCCATGCGAAAAGGCATTTTAGTGTAATGATGTAGAGTGTGAAAAAAATGCATATTCATTTTGTGATTTGCTAAAGACTAGATTTACCAGTGTCATTTAATTATTGGCTTTTTAAGATAAGTGAGCATTAAATGGCTGCTGTAATTGTTTCACACAACTTAAGTGCCTTTTTTGCTTTAAGTTTTTAATCCTTATTCTGGTGTCCAGATTCTTTAATGTTTTTAGATATAAATGCTCTCTTTAAGCTATAGGCTAAGTGCTACTTTGCAAATGAACTTGATTGCTCTTAAGGTTCCATTGCATTATTATGTATTGATTGGATAAAAATTAAATCTGAAGTAGTGACGATTTTGTTTTTGTGTATCGCTACATACATTCAAATTAAATTAATTATCGAAAAGAAACCTACTTATTGTCAAGGTCAAAAAAACTTTTACATTTGCAATAAGTTTGCAATCAGATCAATAAAATGAAATTTAAAATTTCCATTTAATGGTTTAAAATATACAAGGTGTCATTTATTTACATAATGTGGAATGGAAGGCCAAATGAGAAAATGTGTTGTGAATGTTTGTCCCTGCTAGAAACAAATGCTTCACAGTTCAAGTTCAATCACTTTCCCCTAAGTTAATGTATGACAAGAGAAGTTCAAATTTTAACAGAAGCCAGTCTACAAATAGACTCTGTCCCTTTCTTACACACACTCAAGTAAGAAGCCATAATGTCTCTCATAGTGCTGGTTCCCACCTAATTCAATGAGCTATTCTGGCACAAATTAATGTGTCACTTCTATTTCTATGTAGACGTAAGAGCCCTTGGGAGGGAGAGGCAGGCCATTTATACTCCAGGAGCGTCTGACTAAGGAGGAATATGGGGGAGAGCGTGCCGAAACAGATAACTTACGCGGCAACATTCCTGTCATTGCTCACATAGACAACAGATAATGAACTATGCACCGACATACTAAATATTAGTTACAGTGGCTATTAATGCACTTAAAATTTTGTCAAGGACCATAATTGATTTCCTATCTTCTGTGCCGGTTAAATCAATCCACGTTCTCTGATTAGTGTTTACAGCTAGTTAACACAATCTTCGACAAATTGTATAATTGGTTTAGAGACATTATTTGAAAGTGTTAAATCATAATAGGAAGCAGCAACATATTTAACATAAATAAGATAAACAATATTACAGAGTTTAGCCTTGTGGTTTCCACTGAGCTTCAAAATGACAGTAAATGTTTAGCATTTTTAGGTTAAGTGACTTCCTGAATGGGCCCTTCCCTGCACCTGTCCTCCTGATCTCAGCAGGAAGCTCCATATAATAACGCTTTGAACAAATATGAAGAAGAAACGTCAGGCCTCCAAGTCGAAGAGCAAATATGCCGGATCACTCTGACAGAACTGAAGCTCAGGTTCAAAGGTGAACTACCCTACAGTTCTCACTGCAAGTACCATATTGCTTATGACAATACAGAATGACTTGCCGCTGCCTTTCGCCGTGTTCTTGGTTTGAATAAAACATTTCTCGCGAAATCCTCGCGCGAACAGTTTACCTGTGTCGCGCAGCAACGCAAACCTTCGCGGACCAAACATATTAAGCTAGAAACAAACTTCATGACGTCAGCCCAACGGCCGAGCAGCTTCATAAGTTGCTTTCGTGACTTATATTAATCTTTAAACGCGCTACACTGCGCTGAACATGTNTGCAGGAAGCTCCATATAATAACGCTTTGAACAAATATGAAGAAGAAACGTCAGGCCTCCAAGTCGAAGAGCAAATATGCCGGATCACTCTGACAAGAACTGAAGCTCAGGTTCAAAGGTGAACTACCCTACTGTTCTCACTGCAAGTACCATATTGCTTATGACAATACAGAATGACTTGCCGCTGCCTTTCGCCGTGTTCGGGGTTTGAATAAAACATTTCTCGCGAAATCCTCGCGCGAACAGTTTACCTGTGTCGCGCAGCAACGCAAACCTTCGCGGACCAAACATATTAGGCTAGAAACAAACTTCATGACGTCAGCCCAACGGCCGAGCAACTTCATAAGTTGCTTTCGTGACTTATATTAATCTTTAAACGCGCTACACTGCGCTGAACATGTAACTCGAGACAACAGAAATCCATTGTGAACACAAACAGCGACGCTTTCCCTTTTCAGCCCAGCATATTGGAGCACATAAAGCAACTCTACTGCCGGCTTTCATAGCGTGTAATAAATTCATACTGCGTTTTCCATACTTTACATAAATATTTCCTGAAAANAACTCGAGACAACAGAAATCCATTGTGAACACAAACAGCGACGCTTTCCCTTTTCAGCCCAGCATATTGGAGCACATACAGCAACTCAACTGCCGGATTTCATAGCGTGTAATAAATTCATACTGCGTTTTCCATACTTTACATAAATATTTCCTGAAAATACTCTATGAATAGAAGTTGAGGCGATCTTACCCGGCGGCGGCTAAAGCGCTGTGTTCAGCTCAACTTCTCGTTGTCCAGCTCACTCCAAAAACATTTTAGGTAATATAAAAACGAATCAAAGGATAACCAAGCGTGTGCCGCATCGGCGAGGGAAGGAAAACGACGTTTTCTTAAGTTTCGAAAAGACACGAAAGGTAAATAAATAGTAAAGAGTTTAATGAAAATGTTTCGGTCTGTCCTGCTTCGCTCCTCCCATCCCAACAGCGGCACCTTCTTCTTTAAAACAGAGTCTCATTCGCGCTCGAGACGCGGGATTTCAATCCGTCCCGCTCACGCGACCAGCGCGCGCTTATTCCATATCTCCAGTCAGAGAGACTCCCTTGTGATCCAGCAAATGAAACCTAACCCTGCGCCGAAAATACGCTTACAAACTGTAAAGCCAGGCTCTTCCTTCACCCTGTAGTTTTTAGTCCATTTAGTTCTTTCCCCCCTCTTTTTTTCTCTCAGGTTGGTCCCTCCCACTTCTGGCACAGTTTCCTCCCAGTACTTTCATTCAAGCGAGAGAACTAGTGTTGGGAAGTCCGAATCATTTCCGTGAATCGGTTCTTTTGATCAGATTATATCTCAAAGAATGATTCTTTTACGAATTTATTCTTATCAAGCCACACACAGGCACATCTTCTATTAGTTTAGTTAAAAGCAAATAATACTTTTACGCAAACTACAAAATCCAATCTGTTGCAGCCGTGAATTATCTTTTAAAAAAAGTATTATTGAAATATTATTTGTTGCAATGAATTACTTATTGTGAACCAGTTCAAATTATTTTTCAAAAAGATTCGACTCAATTTTCGATTCATTCCAGTGAATTCCAAGGAACTTCAACGGAGTCACGCTGTTTCCATGCGTAGTTCTGGATAAAGCTTTATTATTGAACACTTCATAGAGCAGAGTATGTCAGACAAAAATCTGCCCCCTTAATTCTACAAAAGCCAGCCAATCACCAGTCACTGAATGTCCTCATTTGCAAATATGGATTCTTTCTAATAAAACTAGGCGAGGCTAAGTAGTTCACCTTTCTTAAAGGGACATGCACTAGTATGCCGCTGTAATAGAGTGGTTACAGAAGCAGGCAAGACACAACAGGCACACTTGGGTGTGTGAAGAAAGTGAGAGTGGTTTGGGGTCTTGATGCAAAAAAATCACATAATATTTCTAAGCACAAAGGTGATCTTTTCTTAGAATCACACTTTAAATTATGTATTGCTCTTAAATGAATCATTGCATATTTAAAACCCTATAAAAGCTAACTTGCATGCATCAGCTCAAATCTCTTGTCGTTGTTAATCTCATGCATTGTCCTCTAGGGAGCTCAGTTTCTTTTGCAGTGACAAACATCATGAATACAGACTGAAAGAACCACTCTACCTTCTGGTCTGTACTGGGCAATGATGGTCACCGTCTGTCCAGCCCTCTTCAGTGCAGCAGCAGCCTGCTCATGGGTAGCATTGCGCAGGTTTACACCATTCACCTGGGACAATACCATGGTAACAGATTAAAACAACAACCCCCACACACCACACACTCACGCAAATCACATGATTCAATGCCAGGTCTACTTCATACCAATTTAAAGAGCAGATTGCATTAAGAATCATGAAAAAATCATTTTTCTTTCCATATGATATACACTAAAGAATATATATGTTTGGGCTCAGTATGATTCTTTAAAGAAATTAATACTTTTATTCACCAAGGATGCATTATAGATTGAAAGGGGGAGTAAATCAATAAAGTTCTTTCTCTTTATCAAATAGTCCTGAAAAAATTAGGTTTCCACAAAAATATTAAGCAACACAACTGTTGAAAACATATACATATACATATATACATAAACATAATAACAAATAGTTCTTACACAGCAAATCAGCATATTAGAATGATTTCTGAAGGATCATATGACACTGAATACTTTGCAATCACAGGTATAATTTAATTTGATAAAATACGTGACCCTGGACCACAAAACCAATCATAAGTAGCACAGGTATTTGTAGCAATAGCCCACAATACATTGTATGGGTCAAAATGATTAAATTAAAATTAATTTACAAAAATATTTTATGCCAAAAATCATTATATTAAGTAAAGATATTTAGTAAATTTACTTCTAAATATATCAAAACATAATTTTTGATAAGTAACATGCATTGCTAATGACTTAATCTGTACAACTTTAAAAGTGATTAAATTAAAATACATTCAAATTAAAAAAAGTTTTTTAAATTTTCACGATGTTTCTATTTTTACTTTATGTTTGGTTAAATAAATGCTGGTGAACATATGACAATGGAAGCTTATTTCCACCATTGGATAAAAATAAATTAGTCAGAAAGTCAGAATTGAAAGATAAAATATTCCAATTACCATTTACATTTTTTTATTCCAAGGAGGAAAATGGCTTCCATATAAGACACATCTTGTAATTTTAATGGTGTCCATCTGTTTGAACGTGAGTGTCACAGACAGTTACTGACCGACAGGATGCGGTCTCCTCTCCTCAGCTCTCCACTCAGGTCAGCTGGCCCACCTGCCAAGATGAAAGACACGAAGATGCCCTCTCCATCCTCGCCGCCCACAATGTTGAATCCCAAACCTGTGGAACCCTTGTGCAGCAGGATCTTCCGCGGCTCCCTGCCAAGCAGACGACAGAGTCAGAGATCAAGATGGACTCGGATCACCACAGCAGCAAGGAGAGGACGAAAGACAGACATGTATGTGCAGTAAAAAAAGCACATTTTGAAGTTTGAGAGTTTTGAGACATGTTTCAAAAAAGCTTCAATCATCCCAGACTGCAGCAAGAAGGAACGAGAATTCGGAGGGCAAAGGAACAATAATAATGTTTCAGTCTAGCCAGAAGGTAAATTATTATTTAGCATTTGTTTTTTTCCTCCTGTCGTTTACAGAGAGCGGAAATCGAGATGAACAGATTCATGAGAGCACACAACGCTCTAGTCACGACTAGAGGAGACTTGCAAACTTTCATCCACAACAAAGCTAAACAGCAAGCGCTCCAGATTTGTTCCAGAAATGAGCGCTAACACATACACACCGATAACTAACACACTTTCTCACTCGCGTTCACACGTCGAGCTCATCCCTGCCTCGTGCAGGACCGCTGTACTGTTTTAGCAGCCGTGATTCATCTGCATTCCAGACTGCCCAGATCTGGCACACCAGCAAGATTTGACTACATTCGTCAAAAAACCTTTCCGTAGGCACTGCAGAATAACACAGGAAAAAGCGGTTCCCTGAAATGCAACACACATCCACGTTTGTATTGACAGCTCCCAGCTTTCAGCAGTGCAGTACGCATGTTTCTCATTAGAATTCTCCACTACCACAAGACTCTGCTGGCTCTCGACATGAGCCATTCCACCTCCATCGCCCATGGTACAGCTTTATGATGCTGAAAACAGCACTTTTATGTGAGCGGATGAATTATGCTTTTAGGAAGTGTTTTCATTGAAACATACATAGTGAACATACAAAATGAATGTGGTGTACTGGAATGTGAATTAATTTACTAAGAACCTTATGTCCATAAATTTAATGAAGGTGGTAAACAGATTTTAATCACCTTTTTTTTTTTGACCTCACTTTATTACATGCATGACACACTGTAAAACCAATGCCTGCATAACAGCTCCCTGCCTTCTGCCTCTCTGATGGATCTCTTGTACACAACGTTATTTTTTGAATTCCTCTCTTTTGTAGTCTTATCCCTGTTGTAAGATGGCAAATTGAAAATATTCTCACACACATATGATGTACATCTTTGATTGATTTACTGGAAATACGGCAGCGAGAATGAATTTCGTTTGGTTACCCGGTTTTGATACTTTACAAACATTATAATTAAACCTGTTGAAACCCTGAAGAAATACCAGACAGGGTTGTGAATAATTTAAAACTGAAAATGTTCTTCCTTGGAGTTCAAGGAATTGAATTTCCACAGAAAACCGAAATAAAATGAAGATGAATTTAAATGCAATTGGCAATGGGTTCTGGGAAATGAAATGTTGTACCACCCTGCTTCTACCGTCAGGCATACAAACCTTCAAATCTTTTTTCAAGAAAGCTCTGTCAAGTCAATATTCAAAGTGTGTTTCATAAACATTAAATAATAATCAGAAGTAATAAATGAAACTGATTTTATGTTAACTGAGTTAATTAAAGGCAATTATTATTAATGTCTAGATCAAACACTTATTAAATCGAGTAATAAATGTTTGCACTAAATTAACTGAACATATGCTTTTATTAAAAGCGATGGGAGGTTAGTACTGAGAATTTATTAAAAAACATTCCTTTTATATCAAAGCAAATAAAGAAATGAACAGCAAATACGTTGCAATTGCAAAGCTGTACAATTCACAGCTTCCTGGTGCACAACAAGATAAAGCAGTTATCAGATGCAAACAGTCGCTCAGTCAAACCACTGCCTGGACCTACTGTACCTGTTCATGAGGGTGATGCTTGTCCGGCGTCGGCGCTCTACATTAGACTTTACCATTGGCAGGGAAGATGAGATGTTAACAGTGAACATGGTGCCTGCCGCTAGCTACCCGGCAGGGTTATGAAGAAAATATTCCCAGGACTTTGTATCTCGGTCTAGACCAGCGGTGAAGTGCCGCATGTTTATATGTGTGCTTTCTCTAAGTGTAGGGGGAGTGATGGGAAACAGCACCACATCGGCTGTCACGCTGTCACCCCTGCAGCAACAGGGTAAGACTTAACTCTTACCAAGCCACATTAACATAATTTCACCGTCCAACACAAAAACACATCCCTGTTTGTGAAGTTATTGATCAGGAATTGATTGGATAATGAGTAGCCTACTCCTACATTAGCATTAGCGGTAACAAAAATCTAAGAAGCTATTATTTTGGTTAACATTATGCAATAGTCCATGTGGCCTAAGTGATGCCAGTGTACAAGAAAAGTCGCTTCAGAGAAGAGAGGAAGTTTTTCTCTCCAGTAAACATTCTATTTTTTGTGTATATTATCTATCTCATCCACCTAATTTTGCAATGTGGAGGGTAACCTATTGTCTGTGAAAGAACATTAAAACCTGCTGTTTTTGCATTTGACTTTAAATACTTTAAATTAGAATAAAGAAATACCTGTTTGCAACACCAAGCAGCATAACTAAAAATAACTAAAATCAATTACAGAAGCCGTAAATATCACAACTGACCACGTCTCTTTTTATGGATAGGGCAGATATTTGTAGAGCATTTATTTACTTCTCCAATAATCTCAATAGCATATGTGACACCCCCTAACCATCACCACCACCACCCCAACTTTGTGGCACAGGATGAAATTTCCTAACCTCACTGAAGGATGACCACAAGGCTCAGAGGTTTACAGGGTTGCAATGCCCCAGTGCAGTCTGTCTGCTTCTCTTTCCGCTCTAAGTAATTGGCTCTGGTTGGGTGATTAATGGTGGACACAGTGGATTGTGTTCTCCGGAAACACGCAGAGACATAATTCTCCCTGGAAAACATGTTCTCTTTGGCAGGATCACAGACTCATGGCTTTCATGGCCGCTATGGGCTGTTCTCTCTTCCTTTTTCTCTGCGTTTTCAAAGCTCTGGGTAAAAACCACAGATCTCTTCCTCAGAGCACACTACTTCAGTCCCATTTGACTTCATGCCAAGAGACATTCAAGATATTTCCAGCCTCTCCAAGCAGCTAAGAATAAACCAAGCGTGTCAACAGTTTACAATCAGGTGCGTCACTGAGTAAAGCTGCCAAAAAGTACCCCTGTTCAATCATACTGAATCATACGCCTGTTATTTGCACAGTATAAACTAATCCTAATGACAATAGCTTGACGCTCGTAGTGTTGCTTTATTGACAATGATGTTATAAAGATTTAGATTCTGAATTGTCAATGGTACTAAGAAGCAGAAGTTTGTATTTACTTAACTATATGTTTGCTCCAGCAGTGGAAACCATTTGTGGAAACCATGCCATTTCCACCTGGATTTATAGCTTACTTCCACATTGAGGAAAAAATTGTGGATATTTCTGTTGTAGAGAGATTACATGAATAAGTGCACGGTTGCTCTCCTTCGTGAAACTTAATGATTGTTCCCATGATGCCCTGCTTCACAAACTGTCAAAATCTGACTTAACGATTCTTGAATACTTATTAGTTACATATTTAAATATACAAATAATACATAAGTCACAAGATAAAGCTTAATTTTATGTATACCATACATCTATTATTGTTTGCAATATAAACCAAACCCAGATAAACTGCAATACACATCTTAAAATCTACAGCTGCTACATCATGACTATGCTCTAGGTAACTAATAAAGGTTACTAACTTTACCTCCCCAATGAAAAGCACTTTCCATTTTTTTCTTTCCTAAAATTCCCAAACTGTATATATATATTCGTCTTCCTTCTTTAGTCATAAAATACATCAAATCTAACCAAGTGATGTAATGCACTGAATGGAAAAACAACTCTATGAGTCATACAAGGAAGCCATTTCTGAAAACCGTAATCAAACATGGTCAGAAATGGCCAGAACTATTTGAAATTTGAGATAGTGTGTTTATACACATCTCTACGTCTAGCTGGCTTTGTGAGCGTCTCTAAATGCATGTCTGTCATTTGTGAACATTAGTGTGTGAGCAGATTGTCATTAGCCTGTTCGACTGGCGGCATGGCCGATTGTGTTCTGCAATCCGAATGGTGGGTGGGAGATCTCCCCCAAATCTCCATAATGTATTCAGCTGGTAGAAAAGCCAAGAGGCCCTTAGCGTGTACTGGGTCAGATGGAGGGATCTAAATGTGTCCGTGACCGCCATGCTAGTGTGGGGGAAGCACAGATGGGCAGAGGGCCTATCTGAGTCTCTCCTGTGACTCAGTCATGTATACACACACACACACACACACAGGCAGAATCCTCCAGGAGTGAACTGACACTGTACACCAACACAAAGTATATATGCCTGTAAACAACTTTTATTAGACCTCCAGGGTGATTGTGATAAGGTTCAGACTTACTTTGACAGCTTACTTTGGGACAGTAAAAAGCAAAGAGGGATAATAGAACACTATTTATGTACTTTGGTAGGCGTAAACCTGTGTAGGTTTAAATATTGTGTTTCATACTGTATGTGTGTGTGTGTATGTGTATGTTTGGGCTGCATGTCAAAGGGAGTGTGTGTTCATGTCAGCACATTATGACAGACTGTCTAAGTGTATCTGTGTGTGTGATGGGCATTGGCAGAGCACCCTGTGCGTGTGTGTGTGTGTGTGTGAGTATGTGTGTTTGTGGCCTGCTTTCCCCCCATTCAAATGAATCATGACAGCTTCAGGAATGTGCGCCACTATTCATTTGTAGTCTGACTGCAGAATCAGCCTCTCACTTCCCAATACATTTATGGTAAGAGCAGGCCCTACTGTTTATATTTACATAACTGCAACAGAAGCCAAATATTCTTGTGTTGGAAGGTTC
>NC_056708.1:14169676-14177477 GCF_018831695.1 Puntigrus tetrazona | reverse complement strand
AAAATAATAATTAATTTGATAAAGAACAGCCACTACTTACAAATATCGATTTTTGAGCAAGTATTTTTTTTTCTTTAAAAAAGTAATTAAAAGCTTTTTCTTAAAAGCTCAAACGAAACACTATATTATTCTATATTATACAAACATAAATAGCAGCTTATCACTCAGAGAAGCATCTGCGACAGCTGAGGACTCATGCTGATACTAATGATACGCTGATCATTATGTATTTGACACAGCATATAGATTTATTTTGAGTAACGGCTGGCTCAGAGGTGGGTTGAGTGCTCGTAGCACCCCGTCGGCTGTAACCACCCTCATTAAACTCTCTCGATCTTTTTTCTTCACATACATTTCTATCCTCCAAACTTCTCCTCTTCTCTCTTTCTCTCCATCGTCTCCTTTCTCTCTCTCTCTCTCTCTCTCTCTCTCTCTACTGGCTGCAAAATGCTGATAGAGCTCCTGTCTGCCTCCCCCAGCACCTCAGTCCAAGATTACAAACAGCTACTGTTTATCATTTCAAGTTCAGAGCCAAATGGGAAAACAAACCAAATAGATTACGCTCGTTTTCAATTCACAATACCTGAGAAGGAGAGGGGCGGATTGGCATTTCATATGCAACCCCTCACACATCTTTACCCGCCACCACTTATTCATTGTCACCCCGTGTTATTCTCCCTCCCTTCTTTCTCTAAGCATTCTTCCACTGTAAGAGCGTTCTGAATATAAAAATGTTTCGGAAGCCTCATCTACGTGAAATATAAGCTGTCGTTTCTAATGGGTTGGCACTCTACGCTCCTGTCGGATGCCAAAATAACCACTGGCTTTCAGATTCAACCTCAATAAAGGAAAAGAATTGCAGAGTACCTATGTAATGACCCCCGGCTCTGAAGAAATGGGCTGAAAGCTAAAAGCTGCATATTTCAGCACTCAACAAAGCAAGGAACGCCTTAATGAATTCTTGTTCTTCCACACTGACAGGACTTCGGAATTTGAAACAAATTCTAGTTCGTCAGTCAAACTGTTAAAACGCGTGAGCATTAATCCCGTTACACGTCATCTGTTGGACACACACATCAGCAATGTCAGCGATGGAGCTACCGATGCAGCTCTCTCAAAATATATGCTGTCTTTGGGGGTCAAACATGCTTGGTGGGGTTCAGATAGCCTAGCCTAATTAATCTCGTTCTGTACACAAAGAATTCAACCATCTGTGATGTACGAATGTATGATGAACATTCTTTTGAACTGCTCTTTTTAATGAATCATTCAAAATCCATTTAACCATCCATCATCAATCCTCATAGTTTCACACTCCCTCTATCTATCCATCTATCCATATATCTATCCATCTATCTATCTATCTATCTTTCTGTCTGTCTGTCTGTCTGTCTGTCTGTCTGTCCTGATTCATAAACATGATTTTTTTGAGATGGTCCTTTTCATGAATCAATCAAAATCCATCCATCTACCCAATTCATGAACATACAATATGACGCTTTTGAGCCGGTCCTTTCAAAGAATTGAAGGATCAAAATCCATCCATCCATCTTCCACAGCAGGGAAAAACTATGACCTCTGAAATCAAACCATGAATACCTTATGATCTTCTCTGGTCTTCTCCCAGGCTTTGACACCTTGTGGTGTCAATCTACGACTGCCATCAATCGATCAACCTACTCAAACATATCCGATAGCCCTCAACACAATCAATAGACTTTCATCAGATTCACAGTTTCAGAGAAAACACACAGAGCGATTTCGCTCTTGAGCAGAAATGTTAAGACACGTATTGATATGCGCACTTCCCTGCCGTTCACAAAATCGCTCTCTCAGCGAGAGAACTGGATGGCCTTTTCACTTCTTAGCTCAATGGAGTCTCCAGATAGAAGCCTCTTCTGCACCTTTGACTGTCAGAATCACAGCGGTAAACTCCAATACACTCAGCAGATGCAATCAAATCTTTTCTGCTTCATTTTCTGTCCCTCTTAAAGGGCAGGATGGGCCCTGTAGGAAACCTTTAAGGAGGACACAACTCTAAACACTGAACTTTTGTTATTAAAAAACATCAATGTTTTCTCCCGAGGGAAATTGGCAAATGCTTGGCATATCATGAGAACTACAAGAGTTACAAAACTGGGGCTTTGACAGAAATTGCACCACTGATCAATGTGAGACCTGCATCATCAACTATTAGTAAGAGAGAGGATGGGGTTTTAAGAAGAAAGGGTTTCATTATTTGCTGGTTCATTGAAGCACATGTCCCACAATGCACTGCAAATGACATTTAGGGAATCAAGAACAAACAACGAATGAAGTTTCACCATAATGTAAACAGTTTTGCTGAAAATCTAACATCCATAGTGCATTTTTCACGCTTGAATAAAATGCCAAAAGTACATTAAATATAAACATGTATTTGTTCTTAGTTTAGCCTTTTTTTCCCCCACAGTTTTACCAAGAAAAACACAAAATCTAGTGTTATTTTACTGTTAATTAAATAAAATTAAGATATTTTTAAAATAGTTATATTATTAGGTGACTATTAATTTTTAAGTAAATAATTCTATAATATATCCCTCAAAATGCAAAATTCACCAAAGTTTAAAACTTAGGGTTACCAGTTCGTTCAGATCTCCTAGTCTTAGCAAACACCACTAATAAATTAAGCTAATTTAATCTTCATGGCCTCACTGATAACATAAGTTATGAATAAAAGATGAAAAGGCATACTTTAAAAGGTTCCAGTAGAATTAGTATTCTCCTCGTACAAAACATGCTAATATACATAAACAACACCTGTCACTGTTAGAGAAGGTTTAAGATTTCACACTTTGTTATTTGCATTCACCAGAAGCGTATTTAAAAATTTTGCCAGCAAACTAGATTAAGCTAGTTTATCCTGCACTAAAAGGAACGCAAGTCATACAAATTAGAAGTAACAAAATCTTGTGGGAAATGTGATTTATGGTTCATGTCACTGCGAAATTGTCCACATCAGCAAAACGTAATTAGTATGCACCATTCGCTTTTAGCCTCAAACAAAATTATTAATCATGATACCAACAAACCATCACTACAGATTAGTGAGCAGCTGGTGTAGGGGACATGACCACCACTGAACGCATATGCCGCGAAACTACAGAACAGCCCGGAAAGCAAGACTTCATCCATTTGGATCCAAACTGAATGATGTGAGGGATTCTCCCTCCTGACTGATGATTCAGAGATGACAAGATGTGAATCCTCCGAGGCCCTCCGAAATACTTGAAATACATCAGATCTGATTTCTCTCTGGGAACCACGCTTGAGGCTGTTGATTAGGATCAAATTAATTTTTGTGTATTATTGCCAAGTGGATACACATTAAGAAAACATCAAAGACATCTGAATTCTAGTCAAATCAAAGAGAATGACTACACCGAACAAGAAAGAATCTGCTCGAAACATCATTTTGCTAATTGTATGCTAGTATCTCCTGGCGATGCCTAAATGGGTCAACAATACCTGGAAAAAGTTCTTGAACTTACCAGCTAATGGACCACATATCCAGGCTCCTGAGGCATACAAAAATGCCTCAGTTGATTCCTAAGTTGTATTTGTTTTAGAATCTGACCATTTTTTTTTTTTACTGGCAGCTGTCAGGAGCTACTCAAACAAAGCTAATACGAAGAAACAGCGCTCTTAGCCAGAGTATTTTGGTGTTTATGCGTCACAAAATGAGAATCGTTCCCTTTCGGTACGATACTGACAATCTCACATGCTTGGTCACACAGAATTGGCCATTTTCACAGAACTGCTGCCTGCGCTTACCCTTGAAGAGCATCATCAAAAACCGGCGGACCCTGAACATGAGAGACAGCAATCCATTAATCACAGATGTTATCGCTGGCATTTTCATGGATGCTTTTTCCACAGGTCCTGAGGATTTAAGCGATGCATTAGGTGTTAGCGGTGGCGTACTGAAATGCAAATCAGCTCAAATCCCAGTGAAGCCAATTAGGTGCCGCTTTATAATTCATAGAGTAATGAACTTAAAAATCAAAATCAAAACAAACCGGTAAACAAAGCACACCCACGCCGAGGGCATTATGCGCAGATTCGGATAACAGCGAAACATTACTCAGCCATTTGTGCCTGAGAGTCTCTTAGTCCCGAAGAGCATTTCCTCCGTGGCCAAACCCCCTGTTTACGCTCCATTCATCTCCGGACTATTACATTTATATGCCTAGTCATTTAATCAGAAAGATGAGAGATGTTGCGTTATTGCTAATAAAGTTTTATATCCAATTAACGATACAAGCTGCTGCCTGAGCCTAAATTGAAATCGGTTAGACAGGAAATAAGGAAGATAAAATCTATCCAATTTGATTTATGATGCACTAATGTCAGATGGACGCCACAGGCACACAAGCAAACCACATATGACAGCAGCCAAGCTCTGACCTTCATGGGGAAGCTGTCAATAAGCAATACAGTCTAACAAATGAAAGTATGGACAATTGACAGCGGCTGCGGAAGGGAAGGAAGTAAGTGGACAGCTGCAGCAGAGATGTGATTCAGTTATACTGTTGTCACGGGTAACTGCCATGGTAACTACCAATCTTCACGCTTGTGTCCTCCATGTGCACTTTGCGTCGTTGTCAAATTAAATACGAGGAATAAAAATGAAAGAGAATTATGCAAAGCTGTTAGAGTTGCTCATCTGCAGAACTCAATGCAATATTTTTTTTCTGCATGTCAGCATAAAATGTCATTCGCAAGCTGTTTTCTTTTTCTTTTCATTATCAGTCATACTGCTATACTATACACTGCTGTCAAAGTTACGCTTTATTTTCATCACGCTTTATTTTAGGGTCCCTTAACTAGTTTCTTATTAGAATGCATGGTACTAGAATATTAGCTATTTATTAGTAGTAATTAAGCAAATTAGCTAACTTTCAAGGGAGCTTCAAAATGATTAATTATATTGTGAAAATTACCATGAGGCATTAATGCCTTAATCTACATCCCCAATCCTACCCAATACCTGAATTTAACAACCCCCTTACTAACTATTAATAAACAGCAAATCATGAATTTATTGAGAGAAAAGCTGTGGTTAATAGTGAATAAGTGTTCCTATTCTAAAGTGTTAATACTATAATATATTAATATATTAATACTGAAATATTAATATTTTACAATTTTCCAAATATTTATAAAGCAATATTAACCAGTACAACTGTTTTCAATGTTGATAATAATAATAAATGTCTTTTAGCAGCATATTAAAATGATTTCTAAAGGATAATGTAACACTGGAGAAATGATTCTAAAAAGTGCCATCAAAGGGTTACATGACATTGTAACAAATTAAATAGTTGAAATATTTAATCAAATAAATGCAGCCTAGGTGAGCATACAGAATTCTTTCACACATATTTCACAAAAATCACACCAACCTTAAACTTTCAAACAGTAGTGCATTTTCTCAGAAAACATGTGTTGATTTTATTTTGAATTCTTTTTGAAGGGACTCTCGAAGAATGTCGCTATGCTGCATCAAACCTCTGCACAGTAAAAAGCAAAAACTAAGGAAAACGTGAGGTGTACTAAGACTAGTGCACGATGGGCGAGGCATGCAGGTGACTTTGAAATGGGGCGGGGCATGCAAGTGAGCATAAATTAGGGTGTGGCCATGCAGGTGAGGTGTGGCCACAGAGCTTTCATTTACATGCCTCATTCACGTCCCATGCAGAGTGCTGTGCTCAGTACCTGGTGATCTCGGAGTCAGGGAGCAGGCCTACGTGATAGTGAGGGAAGTGGGGGATTGAGTGCATGGGGCTTTTATCAAACTCCACGGGGGAGTAGAGACGGGGAGAGGGGGCGCGGTCACTCAGTTTGTTCACAGTGCTGTAAACTGGCTCTGGAGGCCTGGTGTGGGAGAGAAAGAGAGAGGCAAAGAGCAGAGCAGCTAGGGTTAGTGCGCTGATGTAGATTAATAGAGTAGTGACAGACCGATATACAAGCAGGCCAACCTAGGTAACATCAACAAATCATTCTGAATCGTTTTGATTTGGTATTGAAACATGCCTACAACATACTGAACCTGAGAAGCAAAATTGCACACAATGGTAAAACATTATGCTTATCGCTTAATTCATAAACCCATATCGGTCGACCACTAACAGAGATAGGAAAAGACAGACCAAGAGAGAAAAAGAAGAGAAGGTGAAAAACAACAGTGGAAGTGCGAGGAATAAGGAACGAACTGCAACTGGTTAGTTCAACATAATTAGTGTTACCAATTTTTAGTGTCACCGCTCTTCAATTCAGCATCTTCAATCAGCCCTCAGATCTTCAATATTTGCTTTTAATAATTAACACTGCTCACACTGTCACGTAAAGAGACTCCACATGTATAGACATCCAGAGACCTTTCACTCATTCACTCTGTCTCAATCGCTTTTGAACTCATAAAATTACACATCTGACTGTCGCCACTTCATTTTATACAAACAATGCCCTATACTCCAGGGTTAAAAAAAAGAACAAACGAGGAGAATACCCAGTCCCCAATCACTTTAAGTCGCTCACCTCAACTGGAAGTGCTGGGAATCAAACCTGTGACCTTCCATCTCATCTAACGAGGGGTTTCTGATTAGAAACAGACAACAGGTTAGCGTGAAGACAAAAAGAGACTGCAGTTTATGTTAATCATATGTTAGAATGTGCATTCAAAATGGCAGAAATGTATTCAGTACTTGTCGTGTAGCATGCAGAAACAAAACAGAGACACCAACAGAATTCAGGACAAAACCAAATGTGAAAACACAACAAGCCCCCTTATACAACACAACTGGGTTTGACACACAAACAAACCAAACCAACCACTCAAAATATTAACATTTATATCACATACACTACCATAGAAAATGTGTGCTGATGACTAGTCTCTAACATTCCCTGCATGGTTCAATGAGCATCTGGTTGTGGGTAAGACAGAGCTGGATACAAAGGCTATATCTTGCAGATATATGAGTAGAACATATTTGTGACATTCTCTCCTCGATCTGCATCGTGTGATGCTAGCTTGTGACTTGTTTTGAACGGAGACAAACACTCTTTGACCTTGCTTACATTCTACCCTTCGTCTTTCTATCTTCAACGGTACTCTTTGCATCTTCTCCTCTCCAGTGTGTCTCTCCTCTCTCTGTCTCTCGCTGTGTGTTTGGCTTTAGCACATTTCTTTAAATCTGCAATTCTCCCCTTCTCCTTGCCCTTAATACAGGGTCACAGCGGGCTAAATAAAACCATGACAAAACCCTTATTATCAACCACGGCACAAACCCTCTGGCACTTCACACTGACGGCGAGGCACAGAGATAGAATTAGGACCAGGCCAGCATCACAGATTCACATTATGCATAGAACCACAAACCTAACATGATTTATCTAAGTAGCACACGTTTATAGACAAATACTGGGTGACACTTTAGAATAGGTAACGCTTGTTAACTATTAACTATGACTTTTCCCTCAGAAAATATCTTAATTTGCTGCTTAATAATAATGAGGTAGTTGTAAAGTTTAGGTATTGAGTAAGATTATGAATATAGAATAAGCTCATATAGAATAAGGCTTTAATATGTGCTAAATTAGAACTAATAAATGGCTAAAATTCTAATAATATGCATGCTAATAAGCAGCTAATAGGTGAAATCTTAAAATAAAGTGTTACCAATGTCAATGGCCAATATTTTGTTGGGACAATTCTCACTGGTCTAAAATCTTTCTCAGTATTAAATATAAAAATACT
>NC_056708.1:14167595-14169669 GCF_018831695.1 Puntigrus tetrazona | reverse complement strand
TGTTATGTTATGTTATGTTATGTTATGTTAGCTAGTAAGTATAGAGGCCCATTAGGGGGCCAACTTTCAATGGGGCTTTAAAATTATAAAATAAATGAATGAATGAATGAATTTTTTAAATAACACACAATATTAACACACGATAAGCTTTAAATCTTTTAAAATATATGACACAATGTTAATATTGAATTTGTGCGAATTAATCATTTTTGGAAAAGATCCACTGAATTATTACTATTTCAAATATTATCATTTTAAAATTACAGCCTACACTGGGGATCGAGAAGTGAAAAAGGTTGAGAAACAAGGGTAAAGGTTGTGTCAAGGGTAAAGCTGACTGAATGATGATTGTACATGACCAGCAAAGGATGCTTGTGTAAGAACGTGTCCGTGACCACATGTACATAACCGTGCAGGTTTCTCAGAATTAAAGTCAAAAATAAAAGTCTTTAAGGTCAGTGACAGCTGTTCCTCAGCAAAGCACACAGTTTGCTGAATTACATCTTATATAAGATGCCTAAGCATCTAATAATCATGAATGTCCAGTTCATTAGAGGTGTGCTTAGTAATAATTGAGTACTGACCCAAGGTAGCACTGCTGAGTGTGTATGTACATGACGTGAGTATGGAATGTTCTACTTCTGCNGTGTGTGTGTGTGTGTGTGTGTGTGTGTGTATGTGTGTGTGTGAGTGGGCGGGTATGCGGTACTATAGCCTCACAGAAGTACGTGACACATTTTGTGTAAAACATTACAGTGTATGTTTGCGTGCATGACTTTCCTCTAATAATGCACGGAGATTACGGCAACATAACAAACTCCTACACACTCTGCATCTTCACACTCTGTTCTCCTAAACCAAAATGACATATGCACAGACAAAAACATGTCCATCCTCCCCCTGAACATCTGCCTAATGTCACAGCTAATTAATTATTCAACTTGTGAGCCATAATATAAGTTTACATTTATTATGCAAATCTACATGACCCTCCATATTCCAGAAACTCTGAACTTAAAACAGATATTAGCAGCTACAGCATTCTGCAATTCCACATAGAAAAGCAAAGGTTTGGTTGAGGATTATAATGACTCTTCTGTGGAGATGAAGGGGGCTGAACTTCCAGATGGTCTTACGCTTCTTCAAACACAAAGACTAACGTAAACCTCTTACAGAAAAGAGGGGGTTTAATCTGTTTCTCTCACCTCTGGGAAAGGTCACGTTCTTTGTTTAGAATGCGTGTTTGCATACACGTTTAGCATCCGTAGTGAGGCTAGGAATTTTTCATAGCGGAGTGGCATTAACTGTGTTTCTCAGTGGGAGACGATAACAAGGCTGTCTGTTAAAAGTGACAAACATGGTTGAGAAAATACAGTGGCGGTTTTGAACTTGGGTACTTATTTAGTAATTATTCATCTAAAAATACCCTGGATTTGCAGGAACACAAAAGTCTTGTCTTCCCCTGTGGATTGATGAAGATTATTGTGGTGAGTGTGGCCATAAGCCAATAAGTCTAGTAAATTTCTGGGATTCAGATTCAGCTACACGCATCCAACGCATGTCCGAGAGGCAACAGCCTCAAATAATGTTAAGCAACCATCGCTAGACACTCATAACACTGATATCGAAAGCCTCAGAGGTCCAAAACAACCACAGGGTATATTAACACATCAAGAAGCCAGCCGGCAGAAAGAGCGCGAGACAAGTTAATCAAAACCGAAGTCTGTTATGACGTTCTTTGCTATTCTACATTCACAGCTCTCATGGAGACTGTTAAGTCCTCGGATTCAGTTCTGTGCTTCAGTTTTCTTTTCCAGAAAACCCCAGAGATGATGCTCAGTATTCACATCACTTAGAGGTTCAGGTTTCATTGCATCGAATCAAACACATCCCTAGCCCTGCAGTCCTGAACATATGTCTCCCAAAACACCCTTAAAAGCAAGCCAGTGTGCAAAAACAAGCTCATGCTGTTGACACACACTGATTACAAGACATTACGAGACTTAAGAGTCTGCATCAGTATGATCATTCGGTCATAATAAAAATCTTATGCTATGTGGTTGTTAAGAGTGTT
>NC_056708.1:14154988-14167573 GCF_018831695.1 Puntigrus tetrazona | reverse complement strand
GCTAAAAGCATGGTCAGGTTTATCCAAAACAGATGAATGCGAATATGCTAATGGTTATTGTAATATCATGGCAGTTTGGAAATGAAATGTCTAGTCACTGGTGCTAAAATGTTAATACTTTATTGTGTTTAATCCAATACACTACCTACTAAACGATGCTCAAAACATAGCAATAGAGTTAGCTAAAGCAAAGTGAAAACAAACATGTATTATTTTGAAGCAACATTTCAGCTTGCTTCTTGCACCTTTTTGCTTATTTATCAAGCGCTGTATTATGCAGTACTCAGACATGCGTGCTCCACAAGTACAACACTGTAACAAGTGAACTACTGGGCAAGTTTACTATATTAAGTTTACTTTGACTTTGATGTCATAAAATAGCAATGCGCATAGAACCGTGCAAAAACTGTAAATATGTATTAATTACACTAAACATAAACTGTGTGAAAATGAACAAAAGCTGGGTTTTTTACTTCCACTCAGAAGGAAACTGAAGTGAATTGTGCTGTGTATATACGGGCACATTTTAGAAATAATGCAGGTAGAGCCTATGTTGCTCTATACATTCAAACAAACACGGATCACTAAAAACCTAGGAACGTAAAAACAGTACAGAACTAACAGGACAGGAAGGAGTAAAGGATGGGACAGTAAATCCCAAAACAATCCCATCACTAGGAGTGATGACGATGCTTGATTGTCTTTCGGATTTCCACGGGACACATGGGGAAAGGGGGCTACACAGTCTACCTTTGGGCAGTGGCTTCTGGTAGAAAGGGAGGGAATTACCGTAGGAAGGAAAAACCATCCAACCTGTTAATGTCCTCTTCCCCCAGCAAGTGCTTGGGCAGGGGGGAATATCGGCCGGGGGAGATGGGCGGAAGACTGGACTTATATTCCAGAGTGCCATTATTACCGGGGGAAGAGATATGATTTTCCATAGCGGGTGAGAATGCTGTAGAGAGACAAAGGGAGTGAGTTTTTCATGCCGAATTAAAAAAAAATGTAACATTTCCATTTTACTATCAAATTTCTAAGCACTAATAATTTTTCGCTAGAATTATTCTGAAAGCATATGAATGTGGTAAGAATCACTCACAGTGTGTGATATCAGGCGGCCCATAGGGGTCTGAGAGATAGACACTAGTGGGTTTCCCAACCTTTAGGTATACAACATCCGACGTGTTCTTCAATATGGCCACTGCTTCTTCATGGGTCACCTCTTCTAGAGTGTAGTTATTCACCTGGGCGAATAAGAAAGCAAGCGAGATGTGTTAAACGGGCAATCCAGTTACGTAAACAGTTACGCTCTAGTGGTCAATGGCGAATCAGAGCTGCCAAATGTGTCCTGCCCAGTGGATTACACACAGCACTGATCTTGCTAATTAAATCAAACTCAGTCTTAAAGCATTCAACAACCCCCCTGGATTAAAAGCGATGGAGTTTGACACTGACACTAGAGCGAAACTTCAGGAATTTAATCAGCCAACTATAGATACAGCTCATTTTCTCATTTCTCTGTGGGCATATTCTATGTGTTTGGACAGCGTTTTTGTTTTGTATGAAACACTCAAAACCTGCCTCAAACTCATGCCACTGGTTGAGCCAATTGGAGCTGCTTTAAAACATTTTGGGGGGAAATAAACAGAGAAATATCTGTAATACAAAAATTCAAACGTAAAGACTTAGTAAATTAGAAATACTTAAAATACTTAAATAAATATGAAAAAACTAAACCAAACTGAAACAATAAAATAAAATAAGACAAAATATAAAATAATATGGTTAATGAGCCATACCATAAGCAGTCTGTCTCCAACTTGCAACCGTCCGTCTTTCTGCGCAGCTCCTCCATCAATGATTTTAGTGACATAAATGCTGTTATCGCCCGGGATGTGCTGGTTTCCCACACCGCCTGCAATGCTGAAGCCGAGCCCTGTAAAATTTTGAGAAAGGACAAGCGTTAACTGTGACCCCACAGATGCAGTGCAATTTTCCAAACCTATGCCATTCCCTCACACAGAAGCAACGCTCAATCTTTCAGAAGTTAACTGACTACTTGTAATAAACAGTACTCAAAGCTCTCTCAAAAACGAAAGAACACACTTTCCTAAAGCAAAGTCTAGTTCCTAAGTTTCCTCCAGGAGAAAACAAGTGTTATACTGTAGAGTTGTGTTGATGTTGCGGTGCCCGAAGCTCTTCCTCCAAATTTGTGCAAGTGCTGCTGTATGTGTGATGCATCTTCCTNTTAGGAGAAAACAAGCGTTATACTGTAGAGTTGTGTTGATGTTGCTTCGGATTTGAGGAGTCTACGGTGCCCGAAGCTCTTCCTCCAAATTTGTGCAAGTGCTGCTGTATGTGTGATGCATCTTCCTCTATGTGCTCTGAATAATGCATCAAAGCTGTGTCTTTCTCAGGATATAGTTCTATTTATTGCTCCGCCCAAACAACAACCAACAAAAGAGAACGTGATAACTCTCGGGCTCAGTAGATTTTCAAATCTTGATTTGTTTTCCATTTATTTTCTCACTCTAGATATGAATATGTACATGAGTAATAGCCTGTTTTCTTTTATAACGGCATAAATCAGAAAAAAATATCGGAGGCAAAACTATGAACGAACAAAACTAAAGCAAAAATTATTTTTCCACAGAGGAGCCAACCACCGTGACACATCCTTAATGCAAACGGTGACACACAGCTCAGGTAACAGATGGGTTTTACGGTAATTGTAAATGTGAAACCTTTTGGTCCTTTTATGAGTTTGATTTCGGTGACGGTTTCCAGCATTGGTCTCCTCCTGCGCACGTAGAGCCTCACAATCGATCCGGCCGCTTTCAGAGCCTCCACCGCCTTACTGTGAGACACCTCCGAGACATCTGCGTCGTTTACACGCAAAATACAGTCATTCACTCTGCGGAGAGAAATAAGAGCGAGGAGTGAGTTTTCTGGAGCCCCCAGTGTGTGGTGAGCCTCCTGCAGAGAGTTCCAGATCACGGCAGCCTGTGGTCCAAGGACAGCCGCCTCCTGGGGCATGCTCACATAGAGCAGCTGAGACCCAGCAAACAAGTACACACACTCAACCAAACCATGAACACACACATATATGCAATGTATACACAACTGATTCAAAGTTTTAAACAAATCAGTTTAGACAGTTTAACATGATCCCTGTGGCAACGTATGGGGGAGGTATAAATAAAAATAGAATTGCAATATACACATTTAAAAATACTACATATACATCAAAAACCACGAAGATATTTTTAGTAAATTTACTACCATAATTATAATGAAACTTAAATTTTTATTAGCGATATGGATCTGGCAAAACTTTGGAGGTGAATTTCTCTGTATTTAGATTTTTTTTCAACCAAATGCTGTCATAGTGACTTATTTATTCAGCCTTCAGATTATTTACAAATCTCAATTTAGAAAAACAGACACTTATGACTACGTTTTGTGGTCCAGGAAATAAATTTAACTAAAATAAAGCTTAAATACAAAATATAAGCATACAGAAATATAACAAACCCATGAAAAACTGACAAAGTGCATGACAAAATTGCTAAAACCTACATTAAAATAGCATATTATATAATTACATACAAAAAACAAGTAAAAAATTAATAGTATACAAATAATACTAAAATCATGATATTATCTAACATGATTTTTTTTCATGCTAATTATATTCATTTTATTATGTAATTTTTTATAGTGTATTTTATTATATATATGATTTGAATCATTTAATCATATACTGCAAACATTACCAGAATAATCTTATTCTCATCACTGATCCCAGTCCAGCTCTATAAAGTCTGATCATACAAGTACTTTACCCAATATAGAATCTCTAATGCAACTTCCTTTGCTCTTGTGCCTCAAAACTTTAAAGCCTGCATGATTTACCCAGAGACTGTTCCGCTTCCAACACTCCCAAAGTCAAACAAGGGCAGAGCAGAAAAAAAAAACCATACACAATGTAATTGCTTCTCTAAATGCTGTTCACCTCCAACTCACGATAAATCTATCACAGCTTATTGGCGAACGTTCAAAGTGTCGTACTCTTTTAAAAGACAGAATGCAGAACATGGGGTGGACGGGAAGGGGAATGGAAAGAGAAAGAGAGAGGCAGAATACTGAATGTTAAAGTGGCGCAACTAGCCCAGAGAAAACAAGCAAGAGGAGGACTGGTGATGCTCCAAGCCCTGACAGACCTGATTGAAAACGAGAGGATGAGAAAACAGCCAAGTCATGGAGCAGAGCAGGGTGAAAGGCTCAGACGGGGCTGCCACATGCAGCTGCTGTTCAGTGAGCCACACACACATGCATACAAAACACAGGAAGATCTGCTATCTCTCCAGCACAATCTAATTATGCTTCCCTCTAATAAAACAACCCTCTCAATCAACTCCCGATCGGCCCTGACATGAATTTCAAGCACATCCAGCCAGGAATAGAAACTCTACAGCGCACCAATATCAATTAAACCTTCAACCTTCTCAGAAACAGCCATCTTATTGCTCAAAGAATGCTCTTTTATAGATCTGGAGACTTAATTAAGTTCCGTCATATTATTGAATAATCAACTTTCTGTTAAAATTCCTTGGGAAACATAAAAATAGAAACAAATGAGATAATTGTTGCCATGCAGCAGGAGTGTGGACGGTATCAGATCATTTGATATTTGTGGAAGGAAAAATAGTTACATTCATATTCATGAAAGCTGTTGATTGCAAATTAGCTTAAAAAAATAAATAACAGAGACAAATATCAACATTTTTAAAGTGTACTATCTCTTTAAATTTATTGGTTTCATTCACCATTCCTTCAGTAAGGTGTCACAAAAAAGTTTTTTTCAAAATAAATTCTCACTAAGTCAAGAAATGAATCTTCGAATCTTGAGTATTTACGTAAAATGTATAATGCAAACGTGTTTGTTTTTAGCCTGTGGAAGATTGACGTGATCTGAAAGTGATTTGGTCAGGTCTATTCGTTATAACCACACACGTCACCTCAGACCTCGCCGATGGTAAATTTTTTAAAGTACCTCGCGGTCAGAGTGTGTGGCAGTCAGCAGAAAACTTCAGGTACTTCAGCTCTCCAGAGAGACATTAGGACTGTGATAAACAGCCCGGTTTCAATCATTTACAGCAGCGCGAGGCAAAAGGGCGAGGGAGGTAGAGAGAAAGAGATTGCTCTACAAAGCCAGAGCAATAAGTAAGATCATTATGTTTCGAAAAAGAAAATTACACACTGATCTACTGATTTTATCTTCATCTTAGTGAGAAACACAGTATTATTTCTTCTGTCCATCAATTANAGAGGCAAAAGGGCGAGGGAGGTAGAGAGAAAGAGATTGCTCTACAAAGCCAGAGCAATAAGTAAGATCATTATGTTTCGAAAAAGAAAATTACACACTAATCTACTGATTTTATCTTCATCTTAGTGAGAAACACAGTATTATTTCTTCTGTCCATCAATTATTAATCAAAATGTTTAAAATGAATTCATAATCACTTCCATAATACACAGAAATGAATTCAAAAAGACCAGTTTCATAACAAACATCAAGAAAAAAAAGTTCCAAAAGGCACGATTACAAATGTGATATCGATTTTATACAACAGTTCAATAAACAATAAGTTAATATTACATATTAGACACCATGTTGCCCGTTTTTGCTCCATTTCTCCAACAGCAACAAAATAATAATAATAAAAATAACAATAATAATAATAATAATAATTCCAAACGGCTAGAGTTGTTAACATTTCTCTGAGCAACACGACAAGTGTCTCGTTCCTGAATGAATCAATCGTTAAATGATTCGGTTCAGTCGCTATGAATCATTTGTTAACAGTGACTTGCTGTCACCTACTGGTGAATTTAATTTCAGATTTAAAGTATCTTTTCATTTTTAAAATAATTTCAAATATCAGTATTCCAAGTTTTACGTTGATACTGGTTTAGTTTGATTGTCAACAGCCTAAATGTCTTATTATTCTAATTGAATGATTGTAACAATTTGACAGTAAAGTTGCATGAAAAGATTAATTTCGATCACTGAAGTCCAGACTGTCCACACATAATATAAAGAATTTCAAAAACAGCAGCTGTCCACGGTAGTCAGATTTTCAATATCGCACACCCCTAATTATTATATTTTCAGCACACAAATTTTAGTGTTTATTTGGAGAATATGTAAAGTTAGTTTAGACTTTTCTATTAGCATTAACGCAATGAATGCACACAAGTGAGTTACAAAACCCACCTGAGTCTGCCATCTTCAGCTGCCGCTCCTCCAGGGATGATCTTTGTGATGAAGATCCCAGGATCATCGCCGATGTGAGGGTTATCTGTACCACCGGCTATACTAAACCCCAACCCTGAGTTACCCTGAGGAGACACACACACATGAAAGATAAATTGTCCCTTTATGAGAAATACGCCTCAGTGAAAAGATCCTAAATAACAGAACAAAAAGAAAGAAGAGGAACATTATTTTTGTAGGAGGTGCACTTTGCTACCCATGACTCATCAGTGTTTACAGTTTGGCACGGCGTGCTCCTCTGAGCAGCGCAAACTCACAAATCAAAACCTGTCACAACCGTGGGCTAGAGCCACTTTTAACATCAGAGACATAAATAGACTAACAGGCTCATATTTTGAAGTGACGTGTTTATGATGGGGCTCTCCAGGGTTCCGCCTCGGTATAACACACAGGCTTTTATGCTTTAAAAAAAGATCATGAGGAGAATTAATCTTCGCTGATTAGAGATGTTCTTCGGCTATGTCGAGAGACTGGACAGAACAGTTACAAAAAGGCAATAACAAATGTATAGCATCAGGTTGGAGAGATGGTTTTAAAGTGAAAGAAAGAGAGAGAAATGGGTGACAATAACAGATCAGCCCCTAGCAGCAGAGTTATCGCCTCGGCTTGTATCCAATTTTCTAGCTTGTAATCTCAGTTGAGTCTGCAGAAACTCCTGAATATATACTCTCAGCCTCCTGGCTCCAGGGTCGGACAAATCTGCGCTCCCTCTGGTCTAGTTGACCTTTGCTATTGTCCGTGCTCTGTGTCTAGTCATGTGGATCCGATTGCAGCTGCCAGAATGTCATCTGCAGCCGTCTAATTCTCTCTCTCTNTATACACTAGCCCAATTAAGAGGGTTCTGTGACATGTCTAAAATAAAGCCAACGTTTGAATATAAAATACATTACAAAAGTGTATTATGATATTCGTAGTTTTGTGACAATGCCTTCGGAAATTCGTATATTTTGGAAATATAATTTATAAGTAATTCAGAGACATTACTAAATATTCATGATTACACATTTCGTTAGTTATGTTCAGTTTGTGCTATTGTGTCTTCTGAAGGTGTGACCAAACATGAAAATATTAATTATATTAAACACAGAATTTAACACAGTTGTATTTGAAATAATCCATATTTGTACATTTGTACAGAGTAGGCTTTTTTCTTCTCGCTTCTGAATGACTGCTGCTGCTTTTAATCACAACATGTTAAGTCTATTGTTAAAAAGCGCAGCATTCCAGATTTGTGAATATTTGCGAATTCTCAATGACTTGAGTCCAAACCAGTGAAATATGATTTTCAAACCCATGAAAACTGACTGACATTTGCGAAGCCTTTCCGCGAGGGTGCAATCTCACTTATAAAATACATTATTGCTAAATATGTCTCAGAGAGATTCACATATAAATATACACACAGTGCTAGGCAGTAACTCATTATATGCAATATGGATTATATCATCAGATTCCAAAAATTAACTGTAAGTACTGTATATAGGGTCAAAGATGTTAAGATGTTTGCATCAAAAGAAATTCACAAAAGTGATTTTATGTCCACAGAAAGTGCAATAAATGTAAGTAAAGTCTCTACTTTTAAGTATGTAGGATGAAAGTAATTAAACTCTGAATGTTTCATAAATATATTTTAGTTGTAAGTATGCCTGACGAGATTTTTACACAATGACATTTTAGTGGGTTCATTTAATAAATCAGGGGAAAACAAAATTGCAATCAATTTAAACTGAAAACTTTAAAGCAGTATCACACTTATTGTTTTTATGGTTAAACCCCTTTTTGTCTTTGACCCAATTAAAATAATGTTGCTCATAATCAAATTACAGTTACTTTTTTATGGATTACATGATTACATATTGTTGTGGACTGTGTATGAGTGTATACAGGGTAGACTGGGTAGATCAATTTAGATCTAACATTCTCTTTTCACAAGCTTATCCACACAATGACTAGACAAATCTAAAAAGCAATCATCATTACACCAAATGATCTCACATTTAAAGTCATTACTAATCACAGACCAAGCTTGTTCCCTGACTGGTCATGTGTGATGGTGATGTTTCAAGATCACGCTCGCAAGCCAGGCTGTGATTGATTGGATTATCATACACGAGCATTAAACATGACCTGTGCTCATCTCAAGTCTATGTATCTATAAATGTGTACTGTGAGAGAGAGAGAGAGAGAGANNNTTCTGTCCCATTTACCTATTGGAGGGAAAAAAACGGAATCCCATTAGATGTGTTTGCAGATGCGATTCAAAAAGGGCATTAATCATTTAACCGTCGCATTAAATATCTAACTGCGATGCCACAATGACATCCTAAACCAGCAGCAGCCAAATGATGTGGAAAGAGGTTCATAACAGTTCAAAACATTTTAGGACCGAAGCAGCTGTGATAAAGGATTAGTCGAATAACATCATAAAAACATCAGCATTCAACTCATTCTCCTTGAATGAAAACAGGAACGGGGCTTTCATACCTCTTCAGCAGACACCGAGCCTCATATCTATTCAGCTCACCGCATTAGCTGTAATTGTCTAAATCTGAGTCCGGACACTAAAATCCATAATCATTTACCTGCTTGTACAATGGGACCAGGCCTCTAGAGGAGACATGCTGGCTCAGGGAGCCCTTCGGAGATGAATTCATACTCAACGTGCTGCTAGAAATGGCATTGAAAGACAACTAATCCAATTTCAAGTTCAATTTCAAATGAGGGTCATCTTCGTGCTCGATTGGAGACATTCATCTTAATTATTCTTTAATAAGTGAAGCAAATGTAATAGCCAAAAGGCGCTCTAATACATGCTAAGGAGCTTTTCGAACTGCATGGGTGCTTTCGCGTTCACACAAATATCCTTAACATTTGACTTTTTTTAAAGGTGCTGTATGTGGGATTTTGACTCTACTAAAGTATAAAAATACCAAAATATTTTTGCAGAACATACTTGTTTATCTGAAAAACAATGCTACAGTCGGTTATTCTTTGAAAATGTGTGTTCCGGCCCAGAATGCCGGACTTTGTTTTGGTCAGTTTACCCAATAGTGCTTCGGAAAACAGGGTTAGCAGTTATTTCATTTCAATCATTGCCATGTGCGCTCGTTTCAGTTGGTGTTGTCATTCTGGAAACCTTTGTGTGTGGAGGATGCGCTGGGTGAAAAAAAACGTCTCCCAATATTTCGAATTTGGACTGCAATACCTTGTTCAACCACTCGGTGTCAATCCTACATATAGCGCCTTTAAATAAACTACAAGGATCTGATCACAATGTACACTGAAAACTATATAAAAGACAAAAATACTGTAATTATGATACTATATTTGCATATTATGTATTATTATATATAGCTCTAAAGTCTTTTGAGATTTTCTTTTAATGTTTTTGAAAGAAGTGCTGCACTTCTTTTTTAATCAAAAATACAGTAATACTGTAAAACATTAACACAATTTAAGATAACTGCAGAAATTCATAGCTTTGCATTGTAAGTATTTATTGCGCTCAACTAATGCAATGCAATTTGTGTGTTTTTACAGTTGAAACATAAGAAACACTATTCGTGTGATGAAACATTTTACAGCTATTAAAAGGTTTATTTTCTGCCGTAACCAGCATCATTTCACAGGTGCTGTCCAAAGAGCATGTTTTGAACAAGGACATTTTATGTTGAAGTGCCTCGATAATAAGGCAGCCTTGGCATTTACAGTGAGTGCGCATGTTTCACATTTTGACTTTTTTTTTTATGTTGAAGGGAGTATTTCAGACAGCTGGAGAAAGAGAAACGGTCATTCATGGCTAATTGAAACCCAGTGAACAAGCTCATTTATGCCTCAGCCACCTCAGCTGTTCAACAGAGAGAAAGAGAGAGAGACATAGCTGAATACCGTCTCACTGCTCTCCTCAGAGCGACATGACCTTTCATTTACAGCATCAGTTGGAAGGCCCTAGACTACACCTGCTCTTAAACATGAGGACCAAACAGATGTCAAGAGCACAGAGCTCACTCCACAGCATTTCTCAAATGAATTCATTTGTTGAATTCTAGCTGACATTCTTCAGTCAAGCATTTGGTAACATATTTAAGTAGGTCCAGAGTCAGCACCAGAATGAATTACTTAAGGGGGTATTTGGAAAATTGGATTGGTCACATATTACTGTTATTACTCGTCTGAAATAAAAAGACAGAAGGCGCATGAATTATGGAAGCCTGATTCCTCTGAATAAAATAAAGGTAATTAAAATAGAGATAATTTTTATCTCCCAATTCTGACTTTTTTTTCTAGCAATTATGATTTTTTTGTAATAACCGCAAGTCATGAAGTCAGAATAACGTGATGGTAATTGAAAATTGTGACAATTAAAATAATATTAAAATATTAAGAGTAAATACTGGCAAATCTGGCAAGATACTGGCAAGATATGAGTATGAGATAAAAAGTCGCAATTAAACTTTTATTTTTTTTATTCAGTGGCAGAAACAGGTTTTCACATGTACCAAACATGTTTTTAAAAAATAAATACAATAAAATAGATTAAATAAATTTTTAAACCACACATGCACTACCCTAAAACACACAGAACTTTAAAAATAAATAAATGCAAATTAAAATACATTTTAATAAAAACTAATTCAGGAGACAACAGCTGAGCCGCTTCTCAGCAGTTTCATTAGCGAGCAAGTGCAAGAGCTCTTCAGAACACCCTGAAAATGCCAACGAACACAATCAGGGAGATAACTGATGGATGTGATAATTGATGGATGAGCATGAGAAACCAATAAGACGGAGTAAATGAGATCATTAACAACAGCAGTGCTCATCAGAACAGAACAACAGCCCTTATCAACCGACTTAAGACACTGATAATCAAACGCACTTCATGTGGTCATTAAGTTTGGAGAACTTTTCTTTAGGTCAGGAAAACATGGCCTTTCCATCTTCCCCCCGAAGAAATGACCCAATTACTGGGCTTTGAGTGGCATTAGCATTCTGAGCCTCATGGTGTTGCAAATGTGAGACGCTGGGGATCGGGGGAGAGTGCAGCTGCAGAGGGGACGGTGGGAGGGGAGTTCACCGTGCAGCATCCGGGGTGTAAAAGCTCACATTAAACCGGTGAGTCACTGCAAATGTGGCACCAAACAAACCCGCGAATGTACGCCGAGCCTGAACGCGTTCATCCGCGCGGCTTGTGCAAACGACGCAGAGCGGGTCATGTTTCCATGCCGACTGTTGGACTACAATGCGGGAACCCGGGCACTTTCAAGCAAGAAGCTTTCCCTTTAGAGTTCTGGCTGATGGGATGGCATATTTTTACGCCCATCGCAGTGATTAAACACGAAATATCCCTCGGGCCGCGACATAATAAGACTCGGTTTCCTCAATACACACCCACGTGGACTAATTAGCACTATGAACTAACCACTGTTATTCCTGACAGCTAATGGAAACACAAAGCCGCTGTTAAAAGTAGGCAGAAAGGGTCATTTTGCTAAAGCTAGGCGGATGCTATTTAACAGCTACACTGACTCAGTAATGCTTTATTAATCCTGTCGCCCCCCTGATTATCTTTAGCGTTCATTCTAGATGAGCTCTGTTCCCACTACAGTAACAGCGAGCACAGTGGAGGATTCATAATTAACAGTCCTTAACCAGATTTCTCACCAGGTCTAAAACTAGGCGGCAGTGGGTTGAGATTTCAACTATAGTGTCTATTGAATATTCATTGTTTGTACACATTTAAATTGCAATATATTAAATCCAAAATTAGAGTCTATTGTTTACATAGACAGAAAAGCAGCACACAAAATATCTTTTGTAGACCGAGTTTAATATTCAAGGTGCAGTGTGTAATATTTAGGAGGATATATTGACAGAAATATATGCAACTACGTTTTTAGAGGTGTACCTTACACAATGAACCGTTGTGTTGTTATTAACTTAAATTGAGCTATTTACGTGAAAGTCGTACGTAAAAGTTTGTACAGTAACTGTTAGTTCTTGCGAATGTAACGCTGACGCAAGTTCTTATCAAGGCTTATTTGTTTACTGAAAACTACAGGTACATTGTAAAATACATATTTAGAATAACTTATATATTTTATCATATAGCAAAACCAGATTTTCAGAAACAATTACACAGATTTAATTCACTTTAAAACACTTGTGCTGCTTAGTATTTGTTTTGAAATATTGGAGCATTTTAAACATTTTTTAAAACATTATAAATGTGTTCACTGTCATGT
>NC_056708.1:14154201-14154911 GCF_018831695.1 Puntigrus tetrazona | reverse complement strand
GCCTACCCGAAGTTTCTTTTGCATCAAGTTAAATATAGCATTTTCTCTGACTAAGGTCTATTTCACTCCTTTATGTACCTTATAAAATCTGACAGCTTTACACACTCTTGCATTTCTTCAACATCCTTCAGAAGCATCAACAGATGGAGACATTTCTCATTTTTTTTCATGACTCCAAAGAAAAATCTGTCTTTTAAGCTTGCTTTTCAACTAGCCTTGGCAATTCCTTGATAAACAGCACAAAACCCACATAGCATTTAACCCGAGGCAAATCTGCACTAAAGCAACCAAGGTTCCTTTTAATGAAGTGAACAGATGACACGGTGCTGGGTGAGTGAACGTGTGTGCGTGTAGGATAAATGTACTGCATGAATACATGCATAATAAGCTTGATTTGTCCCTTTCCCACTGGCTTTGCTGCCGCACCTCTCCCTTTTGTCATGTTGAGACTTTTTATCTCCACAAAGAAGACTATTTTACAAAGTGATTATTTTGTATGATGTGCACGATGTGAATTGCATGGTTCGCACTTAAAAAAGCAGATTGTGTGAAAACAAAACTCCCAAAACTCAGATAGAGTGAAGATTAAGTATGTCAATCAAAAACGCAGCGTATGCTAAATCCCAGTGATTCCATATAAAACATATCATGTTTACAACACCCTTAATATCGTTGTAATGGCTTTTCTCAAGTTCTCAGCAAAGAAAAAA
>NC_056708.1:14141673-14154164 GCF_018831695.1 Puntigrus tetrazona | reverse complement strand
CCATCTTCTCTTGCTTGTTCTCTTGTATTAGGCTTTTAGGAGAAGTTCTATCAGAGACAGATTGCTGCTTAAAGCAGTTCATAATCATCGTAATCTCACACATACTCCAACACATGTCCACAGTGGGCTTTAAACTGAGAACAGCAGGAAAAGCAGGAGGAAAAGCAATTAAACCGACTTAACAGCATTAGGCGTGTTACTGGATTCTGGATGTCACGGTCGATCTCGCGTTGTTGATGGAAGTACTCTTTGACTTAAACACGGCACTTTCACAGTCATCTGGAAATGACTTGATGTTAATATTTCATTACTGAAATGCAGGCAGAGAATCAAATGAAATTATCCTCAGTGAACGTGAAAGGTATGCATAAGAGCCGTGCACAACATACAATATAAAGCAGAAAAATAGAAGGATATTTCCCCTGATCCAACAGCAAGAGACCTTTTTAATCTTCAGTTAAACTCAACACCATTCAGGAGATCCAAATGATTGGTTAAAATGATCTTATTTTTGATTCGTGGGCTGAACAAGCAAGCTCAAGCAGAGCAAACAAAGGATATTCTGGGTTTCTGTACATGGTCAAAACATCACTGCGAAAACAGGAAACGACACGATTATTTGGAGTTTGCAGGAGACAGACAAAACCTGTCTTAGCTGAATGAAGGTCAAGCTGAGTTGTCAGCGTGTCTGTATACACTTCGTGCTGAGTGTTTATCGCTTTGTGTTGGTTTCTGATTTAACACTGCTCTCCCCCTCTGTGTTCTTTCATTCACTCCAATAACCTGTTCCGTCATATGTGCAATTCACGATTTTTCTTTTGCATTTATCTGCCTTTCGCTCTAAAACCCAGCAAACAGGTAGCGACCTGCTAAGACAGCATACTAACTGCAATGGAATTTCGTTGTTAACCGATTTGACTAATTTTAAACCGTTCGTCAAATACCTCTCACACAGCCCACCAAAAACACAGCTGACTCCACACATTAATATTTCAAACACCTGTGCTAATCTAACCCGCCGATAATCACCGACCTCCTTATCTGGTTAATTTATGAAGAGCCATCAGTCATTGAACACGCAGGTTGTATTTGAGTGGAGAGTGATAAATGACGCTAGTTTTATGAAGAGCAAAAAAAAAGGATGTCAAACTCATTCGCCACTCACTCTTCATGGGCGCTGATCTGATCAAGTGGATGATCTGCAGTGTCACGGCTGCGCATAAAGTCATGAACATGCAATAAATAAAAGAAAACTCAAAACTCACGTATGGTACAGATTCCAAAGTGTCCGTGTTGACAATAATTGGGGCAGGACTTGCCTGTGAAAAGAGAGAAAGGGAGGGCGAGGGAGATGGACGGAGAGGAAAACAGAAAGAGAAAGAGATAAAGATCAGAGTGGATTGGAGATGCGCGAACTGGCCTAGATTTTATTAAGGGATACAGCAGAGCATGATGGGCACCGCTGAGCTCGCAGATGCCATGATGAAGAATAAAACTTCGAAACGAAAGTCGACAGCCAAACATATTCACAGTACATACAAACAGATCGATTAGATGAAGGATGAAAAACATGACATCATTTAGGAGTATGGTCATTGTTGGAAAAAGTGTTTGTATGACATGAAGGCTGAAATTGTCGTCTCTCCCTGTTAGTCTCTGGTGCTAGTTAGCTGAAATGACAACGTAAAGTCAATGAATTTCTCCCACACAGTAGCGAGACCGGACTTCTCGATGAGTGGACGTATATTTTGTACCTTCTCTGTAATTTCATTGAGTGTTGTGAAGTGTAACCCCATCATTAGCCTTTATTAGAAAATATTAACTCATTTTACACAGCATTATGTAGAGCTTCAATACACTGTGCAATAACGGCACGTGTAAGCTAAGTTTTATCGTTATAGGTAATAACGATATATGTGGAGCCGGAGGCAAGAATAAATGAAAGTGAATCATCGCAGAACACAAAAGATGACAAAAATATTTTTAAGCAAATATATAAGTAAATATATTAGGTAAATATATATTGTTTTACTATTTATATTTGAATGGGTAAATAAGCAGTCAGTTTGGGTGGACCGGTCACACTGTTAGACTTATATGAGCTCGAATATGGGGCAAATTCAGTTATAAACACACAAAAAAGCTTAATCACATTTGCTGCTAGATTACCAGTTGGAAAAGGTTCATTTAGATAAATGTCCTCATGAAGCGAAGTGGCTGTGGGTGACAATTCAAAGCATTACTCACAATATAATGGAATGTCAACCATTACTCATATATTACAGTTCGAAAAGTTTTAGGTCAGTATTTTTTTTAAAAGAAATTAACATTTTTATTCAGCAAGGATGATACTAAGAAAATACAAAGATAGATGGAATGCTACAAAGGATTTCTTTTTCAATAAATGCTGTCCTTTTGAACTTTCTATTAATCAAATAATAATATAATAATATAAAAAGAAATTCTTGAGCACCAAATAAGCATATTATAAGGACTTCTGCATGTTCATTTGACACTGAAGACTGTGGAAATGGCTGCTGAAAATTCAGCTGTCACCATATTAATAAATTATATTTAAATACATAATAAAACAGAAAAACAATTCAAAAAATATTTGTTATAATAACAAATCAAATTTGAAATGTAGTTTTGTGTTTGTTTTACAATATCTTTCATCAAACAAATGCATTAAATCTGGAATCTTGATAAAAATTATTCTAACACACACTTTTCCTATCATTTTGTCACCATAAGCAGGCTAGTATTTTTAAAAGAAAAATTTGAAGCTTACAACACCTAATACTAATATACAATAAAGACGGTCTCAAAGTAGCTTTTCAGTGCTGAAAAGGAAAACAGTTCCTTTTTCAATAATGTTTTTTTGACCAATGACAGAACCCTAATTGAAAACAAGTCATTATTTTTGTAATTCCGTTCGGTGCCACTAGAGGCACAGAACATTTAACAAGTAATGAAAGGTGGGCTAGCACACAACACAAACTCATTCAGCCGGAGGCTGCGAAGCTTATCACAGACGCATTAGCATTCAGAGATGGCCTACTACACAAATCCCTAGGGAGATGCAGCCGGCGACTAAAGATCGATCGACAGCAGAGATTGAGGCCGTCCCTGCTTACTGTGCACTGCCTCTAATTACATTAATACATCTCCCGCCTTGAGAACTACAGCCTCAATCACCGAGAGATTGGAGAACCAGAGAGACGTGTTGGAAAGCACATGGCAAAAAGGAAAAACCTCATTAAATTCTTTGCCACTGAGGTTTGAAATACAAAGTCATACTAATCATTTTGTGTTTGTTTTACTCTGTAAAGCCTGCACATATGAAATAATAGTCAATATTTTTTCTTTTAAATGGAACAGTTTACTTTGGACTAAATTGAGTATATTATTTTATACATAAGACTCATACAGTATGCCATTGGAGAATATAGAGCTCATACTCTGACGGCTTGTAATGTAAATCAATAACAGATCTTCATAACAGACATAATATGTACAGTATATAAATATTAGTTGCCACCCTATAATGCTTAGGCTTATGATCAGCTCTGTAGTTTATTACTGTATGGAGTAAATCATATAATGCCTTGTACAGATAATCAAGGAAACCTTCAGTGCAGTAAGTGTTCATATAGAAATATAACTATACATTTATTCTTACAGTTTAGACGTATCAGTAAAGATCTGACGTAAAAAACATGTACTACAACCTGAAGGTGGACATTTTTAGAATGATTCTAAAAGCCTGTTCACTTGCTAAAAAGCATAATCCTCAATCAGATTGTGTACAAATGCACAAGCTGATTGGCTCATGTTGCATATGCAGCCAAAGACCTTGCTTTACATTTAAATAGCTGGTAAGCATTCACAAGTGCAGCGCACTTTTAGAGTTCCTCTGAAACCCTCTACCTCCCCAGCTCCACCTGTACAGATTTGCTAAGGGTTACTTTATACGCTATTTGTGCAGCAGCAGTGTGTCTTAAATACTCCACTGGCAGTAACAATCAACAGCAATGACCAACAGCGGTGTGGCAGATCTATTCACTCTAGTCCAAATACATCAACATTATTATTATTTCCATTACCATGCTAAAATCTTGAAGTTCTTATCATGTTGATAATTTAGAGGCATTTGCATATAAAATATGATACAGTAGGCTTCATAGGGTTAAGTACACACTGTGGGCATCTCCCACACAAGGTGCTTTTGTAATGAATGACATGGTGGGATCAACAACAAAAATTTTGCCATCTAGCTGAAGCTATTATCTACTGATGAGGTCGATCACGGCACGGCAGACGAACATTAAAGAGATTAAAGGAGATAATTGCAGCGTTATCTCAAAATATGACAGTTTAATGGTCGGAAATAAAAAGCAAACAGAACGTAAATGAGCAAAAGCTAAGTTTAATGTCTCCCTGGATGACAAAGAGCAATATTGGCTATTTCAGAAAGTGAGTCATAAAGAGGCCATCCTCTGAGACACATACACTCAGAAAGATGATTCCAATTTTCAGCTACGATGACATTGCTAAACTACTAGTCATAAGCGTGAAGACAGCTCTTGCATATTGCAGATTTTGGTTTCTATTAAATGTTCAAGAATATTATGTCGATATTCTGAGCTCCATAATGCTATAGCCATATTTTAATTTGAATCTGTCATCGTTAAAACACACTCCCGCTAGGTGGTATAATAAATAAATACGACTGCATTCATCAAAATGCAAATTATATGCAGATTTATTTTAGATTAACATCAGACACCCACAAGTTCATCAGCACTCTGTCAGACAGTGTGATATTAACTCTATGTATGTAGGTGGCTATGAACTCTTTCCGCAGAGATAAACATAAAATCATCTAAAACTTAAATTAGGTACCTTAACTGATTATCACTGAAGATCAAAGATGACACCAAAAAATGATGAGTCATTTTGTTTTATGAGCCTTTGGAGTATTTGGTGACCTCACACTGAAACCGAATACGGTTCAGAGTAATTTAAGACTACCTGATAGTGTTAGGTAGTGCTTATTTTGTTCTTTCAGGAAGTAATCGATACAAAACAGCACTGTGGTAAGTATCATTGTACAGTGATCTATATACAGATTGTAATATCATGGAGATATCTTGATAGCGTGAAATAAGAGAGTAGGGTCCCTAAACATACAAACTTGGATATTTCCACCTAAAATGGGTTCTTCATCACTTAACTAACTTGACTAACGAGTCACTTCAACTAATGAGCTAATGAGAACTAGACTGTAGGAAACTAATAAGAGGAAACATTTTGAGAGTGGACCAGAGCATTAATATACAGAAAAGCTCAATGTATGCCATTCAACGTAAATGCACGCTGCAAAACAGCCAGTACTCAGTTAAAACCCTAGCTGGACAAAACGTAACAAATTTGAATAAACCCTGCGTAGAAAAAGCGCTTCAACAGGCACACAGACTCTTTGTTGATGTGTTCATTAATTCACTCTCTAGACACAATCGGCTGAAGTGGCTGTTGCCGTTTTTCCCAGCGTTATCTGTGTGGAAGTGCTTGCAAATGCACTGATGCAGAGCACGACCGGCCTCTTTCAGCCAGCAAGTGCTCACGTGGCCCAGCTGAGCACAGAGGTGACGGCATTACATAATCAACTGCACACACAGCTCTCAATCAACATTAGTGGATAAAAATAATTTATGCGTGTTCACATTAAAAATGGGACGAAATGGTATAGAATGAAACAGCATATAGCACGCCATGGTGTTTTTAAAGCTAAAGAAGCAAGAAAGATTTTTTTTGCTGTGTCTGAATCCACATTTGATGTATGTGCATGTGAAAAGTACGTGTGCGTGTGTGTGTGTGGTGTAGGGTAGACCAGCTCTGCAGTGTTTGGTAAAGGGAGCACGAACACAAACATCTTAAGGGCTTATTGTGAAGCCAAACTGGGGCAGACTTTCTGCTTCAAGCATCTTCATGCCTCTGCAGAGTTGGTACACAGAAGTGTCTGTTTTCAACACATCAGCATTTTAGGGCAGGTAAGGTGCAGGCTAATACTAGATCAAGAAAGTGCTTGGGTTTAAACCCAGAGTTTTGCCACTTTATGTAACTTAAAACATCACGTCAGACTTCTCCAATGCGTTTTAGCTAGTGGGGGTCTTTTGAGACTTGTTTAACATTGTGTCTTGCAGATGTTTTGAGATTCAAACCGGCTTTATCACCTCAAAAATGCATGTGAAGTGCAATGCAATTCAGGCAAAACATGATTAATACAGTGTGGCGTATCTAGGAACCCCATCAACGCTCAGGTTAATTGTGTGTTAATAAGCACAATGGAATAACTACAGTTGTCCTTATCAATGATAGCAATTCACCTTATCTGTGAGAACCGAATAAAACCGCATATAAACTTCAATTAAACTATTCATCAAACATTCCTAATTCAATTTGCACTATTTCAAATGACCAGAAAAACACCGTTAGTGAAACAAAAAGACTAGTCAGGAGCATTTAAAAATAGTACTGAATGAAGATAAATATCTACAGCATACTGGTCGTTTTGCCTTTGGAAAACAGTGTGACAGCAAATGGTATTATGTACCGCAGTAGAGAAAGTGACCGCAAATAACATAGTCAACGCTTTGCTTATCAAAGATGATGATAAATAATGATTGGTCTGCAGATGTGTTATGTTCTGCTTAAAGAGGTCCTGCAATGGCATTCAGTGCCTCTGCTCTTGTCCCACTTTACGGCTCTCAATAATTCAGGCCACAGAAACTATACATAGAGCTACCACACCACCGTCAATAATGCACAAGAAGAAAAAGTCAACAACAACAGCCTTAAGAGTTGAGACAGCAACTCAAAGAAGTAACCAAAGAGCAGCAGACTACAGAGGACTGGTAAAGAGTAGTAAAAGGTAAAACTTAAAAAGAGTCATATATAAACCCATCACCATAATTAAAATGTTTTTTTTTATTTTTTTGTGAACTTATATTGTATTTTCTTTCAGCCTGGATGCATTAAATTCATAAAAAGTAACAGTAAAGACAGTAAAAGCAGAACAATGGTTTTCAACTTTGATAATAAAAAATTTAAAAAAAATTTGCATATTCGGATGATTTCTGAAGGATCATCTGACACTGGAAAATGAAGTAATGGTTGCTGAAAATTCAGCTTTGCCATTATAAGAATGTCTTTTAAATAGAAGTATTTAATTATTACTGATTTTTACTGTAGTTCCAAATAACAATAATTTTTTTAAAAATGAAAAATTGCAAATATTTCCAAAAAACACAACAACACGCTACCATTTATGAGTTAATCTAATTTCTTGTTTAAATTAGTACGCCGGTATACATACACAAACATGCAAATAAATAAATAAATAAATAGGCTTTAACGGTTGCTTCATTCAATTGCCATTTGCCCTATAGTGAGACAACTGGCTAATAGCATCTCTTGATGACCTTGTCCAGTCAATGTGCTTGAACTGTGATTGAAAACCACTCTCAGCCTACACATAGGATCCCCTTAGCCATATATATATCATAGACCACCAGAGATGAGAAGTGTGGAGGTGTTTGCACGTGGAGACAGGTGATGGATGTGAAGCCACATGGTCATTTCTCCCAAGCCTTACTCTGTCTGCCATCACAATATCAATCAATTGATCAATTTCCATATTTCAGTGTTAAATTCCATCTGTTCTGGTACTGACATCCTCTTCATCTGAGAAATGGGTCAAAACAATTGAAATGATGATCTGCCAATCAGCAGGCGCAACATTCCTGCATCGTTATTTATGTACTGTACATTACCACAAAAACACAAAATAAGTGTCACACGCACTGAATGACTTTAGCTGTTGCGTAGGAAGTACCAAATCAGAGCTACACTTCTGCTTAACTAGATAATGCTGGAGTTTAAACACAGACCACACTGCAAGAGGAGAGTACACACACACACACACACACANGCACTCAAGGGGTGTGATGCATTGGCCTGATTTAGGGCGTTTAGCTGGATCTCTCTCTCGCTCATGAACAAACAGATTACGTTATCATCACTGCTGTAGTATTTGTGAACTAAGAGCCATGTTGTGTAGAACTGTTCATGCGATACAAAGTGATATCAGCACACACAGCGACAAGAACAACAAGCATGTCAGAACAGGGGCTCCAGTGGTAATACGTGCTTATAGAAGAGCAAAATGCACTTAGAAGAACACACTTCCTGACATCTACAGCAACATGTATAACGACCATTTCACAAAAAAACCCCCCAAAACTCTGATACCAAATATTCCACAACAGGAGATATTTCCACAAAATCCGGCTAGCATTTTAGTTTCCAAGACTTGTTGGGGTCTTTAAGACATTTCGTGTTTTTGACAGAAGGCTGATAAAAGTACATACGTTTTACTGTGAAATATTATTACAGTGTTAACAACGGAGATTGTGTCAAAGCACTTAACAGTATCAAATAGGAGAATAGAGTGTTAGTAATGTAAAATCAAGAGATTAAACACTTACTTTAACTTTTCCGCTAAAGGCATTTCATTATTGAATTCAGAGACGTCATTGTCCAGCTCAGTTTAGTTTAAATAATATCTGTCCCCAATAATAAGTGTCCCCAACTAAGCAAGCCAGAAGCTACAGCGGCAATGAACCGATTGTTTCTTTATTTTACTATATTACACAACCCCCCCTTGCAATTTTCATAACTTTACAAAGCTTTTTCAAAGCTTTAACAACTTAATCAACCCAACTCATCTCGCTACTTCTAGCCCTCGTATCCGACCTCCCATAATGCACCTGTGCCCTCACCTCCCAGATGGCAGCGGTTACCTGGTACGGCTCGTGCCAGCTGTGCGGATGACAGCCGCACTCCGTCCACAGATCGCAGCTCCCCCCTTTGGCTCGGAGCGTGCCGCGGCTGGGACTCCTCCAGGAGCTCTCGGAGCGTGAAGCCGTGAGTTTGGCCCTCTGACGGGGCAGGGTGGACATGGACGGCGAGGGCGAGGGCTGGTAGTTGTATCCGTGCTGAGGTTCGTGCTGCCAGCTGCAAGAGCAGGGCGTCTCGCCCCCTCCACGATCTCCCACACGGCCGTGCATCTCCACACAACAGCTCTGCTGCTTGCTCAGGTAAGCCGTCATCCCCAATGTGCGTTCCTCTCCTCCCTGTCTCTGAGTTTGCTCTCGGGTGCGGGCGGCAGCGGCAGAGGACGCAGCTGTGGAGAGCGGCACTCCTCTGGGCGGTATCTGAGCAGTGTGCTCTCGACAGTGAGAGAGCCAGTGAGAGGACTCTGTGTGTGTGTGTGTGTGTGTGTGTGTCAGTGAGAGAGAGAGAGAGTGTGCATGAGAGAGAAAGCTGGCTACTTGTAGACGCTAGGCATGTTTTAGTTAGGCAACAACAGGAAGACAGTGAGAGACGGAGAACGAGAGGGAATGAGAGAAGAAAGAGAGGTAGACGAGAGTGTTTGTGTGTGTGTGTGTGTGTGTGTGTGTGTGAGAAAGCTCTGTCAATTGATGATTTAACTGGCTGTGTGTCTTGACAGCATCTCTGCTCAAGGCAGAAGCAATCAAACCCGGAACAGCTGGGGACTGAGCCGCCTTCACCCAAAACCCCCCCTCGATCAGACAGACGGATGTCTAACTGACAGCTGCACTTTTTCAACATGATAAAATCATTCAAATGATCTCTTGCAGCAAGTACACGAAAAGCTCACAGCTACGCAGAGATATAAGCCACATAGCCTGAAGGCAGACTGAAATGCATAAAGAGTACAAATTGAACTAATAAGCGTTCTAAACCCTCTTTAGCGTTTGAAAAATCACTAGCAGAGTGGTTTACTCATAATAAAGCAACAGCAATTGCAGTGTTATAAAAGTAACCAAACAATCAATAAAAATTACATCAAACAACAGCACAGTTCATTAGCTGAATAAGGTTATCGAGCAATGCGGGAAACTGTCGTATTAATGGACCTGCAGGCTTTTGGCCTTTGCTTGTGTACGTCATAGAAGTCGAAAAACCCAAAGAGTGTCCCATTTGTCACTTTAGTCTCAGAAAGGCGCTCACGAGCACCACCTTTGTGCCTGCAATGCAGACTTTTTCAGAGCATTGAACTGAGTGGACTTCACAGTAATACATTACCCAGAAGCTATTAACCATGACTTTTGCCTCATTAAAACTTAAAATTGTTGCTTATTAACAGTTGGTAAGATAGTTGTTAGGTTTAGATATGGAGTAGGATTAAGGAATAGAAAATGTGCCCTCTATACGTACATATAAACAGCCAGTATGCTATTAACACACATTCTAATAAGCAACTAGTTAATAGTGAGAACCGGTCCAAATACTGCTTACCCAAAGCCTGAACTAATTAAAATAAACTATTACAACTGCATTAAGAATTTAACTGATTTGTGCTCAATTTACTAAAATAATAATAATAATAATTACAAACTACTTTAAGTTGCTGTAGAACAATAGCTTCTTGAATAACGATATTTATTTGAATAATAATAAAATTCAGTAAATCTTCAACTTAAATTTTCGACAAATTTAGAAGTAAAACCTCCTTTGAAACAATGCATAAATAATAACAGAATTTTTAAATATGTATATTATTAATACTAATCTTTATTATTTAGATTAATGCAAATGGCATATTGAAAATAAAAATAATTAACGATAACAATTCATTATTAATAATTAAAATGAGAATTCAATTAAATTATTTCAATTAATGAATTAAATTAAATGATATTAGTTAATTAATTCGATGAAACAATCAGGCATTTCAAGAAAGAATTAATTCAGCAAATTGCCGTTACTTGCATTTTCAGAATGTACTAAACAAAAATAAATGCAATTTTGTAATCCATAATTCAACAGCAAACACAAAACTGTGCAAGGAACAGCAGAGCTATAGCCTGTAGCTTGTGGATCACTGAACCTCATTAATTCAATAAGATTTCTATTTATAACCAACCTAGTCACATTTAATCAAAACAAGGGGCTTTATGCTCAGCAACTGATGCTTGACTGCTTAAGTTAAACCATCCAGCTACATCAGAATCAATCCCAGAGTGCTGTACTGACTGTCTGCTCAAGCAGTGTGCATTACCCCCACCTACTGGCTACTAGCACACGGTACAGCTTCACAGATGCAATACAAGGCTTAATATTTGTTTAGGATTCAGTCTTTTAGCTGTGTGGTTATTCATTCTGATTTAGTAATCCTCTCTCACATAGTGTCTCCCATCTGGGGTGAGCTTAGATGAAAATGAATAAAACACACTGGAGGTTGATGATGAAGGCTTTAGTGATTTGTTCAGAACATGCGGTTGCGTAGGCATGCTAAGTGTCTAAATGCCAGTTAATCATACAGTATTTTGTATAATTAACAATCCCTATGGAGCGTTCAATTCACCTGAACCTACAATTAAGCAGGTTTCTCTCCTCACACATTCCAATTAAGTTCTTGTGACATTTTATATCCCACCTGCAGGGCACACAAACACCGTCGAGCTCTACTAATGGGTTTCAACAGAACGTCAATGTATGGTACAGGAAGAATGGTGAAGGAATATTACCAAAAACTTTCAGTGTATGAAAAAGAGGCTATAAATGGGCTATAAATTAATAGTGAAAGCAGCTCATATGACTTTCGTGCCACATTTTATGCTCTCTAAAGCTAAGTGATCGAAATGTAAGGCTACCAAAACAATACTTTTTTTTAACACTGAAAATCAAAACCTAAAAAAAAAAAAGATGTACACTTAGCCAGCCTCTTACTCTATAAATAGTAATATTCCATATCTAAAAAGGCCAATTGGAGGATAAAATTATAATTAGGGTAATTAGGATAGAATTAAAACACATGAATAATGTATACTGGAAATGTGTGAGAAAAATCAGCTAAAAAGCAGCTAAATCTTCCAGTGAGAAAATGTCACGCATTTCTAATTCCCAAAAGTGTTGTGCGTTTTCTGTCACACTTTTTAACATGATGACAAACACTGCTTATCACTGTCAATGCCTCAAATGATGACAGCCTCAGGATGTGTGTGTGTGTGTGTGNGCAAGCTGTGATACAACGTCACCGAGATAAACCCTTGTATAATACTGTTGAAAATGTCATAAGATGCTGTCAAATTAATTTTCCCACCTTTCAACAGACAGACCATCAAGTGACAGGTGGTCAGCCCTGACATTCACACACGTCGGGATGCCCACTCAAGCAACTGCACTCACAAGGCCGAGGGAACATGGCACCTATGTGGATGTAATATTAACACAAAAATTGCTGGATGTGTCATACACACTGAAAACAGCCAGCACATGACAAGCCACCTCAGTCGACACGTTTTCCCACACACTGAAGAACTGCTCATTCACATAAAAGCAGATGAAAAGATCAAAATGGCGTCTATTGAATGTTAAACAAAATGTATATTGCATATATA
>NC_056708.1:14139261-14141573 GCF_018831695.1 Puntigrus tetrazona | reverse complement strand
AATATTAAAAACAATTAATCAATATAGATATGCTTTTTCATATCTGTAGACATTTGTGACCATAACATATACAGAATCACCTCAACAGCTGTTGATGTTTATCTCAGGATTAAACCTGTACCAGATTCAATCCTGAGGTGTGACAGATCGACACGTTGAAGCTGTTAGCTAATTTTCAGCGGAGCGTCCCTGGCGTGAGTGCGGAGACTTGAAGAACACAGGCTGTCATGGTGACGGTCTACTGAGGCTGCAGCACTGACAGACTGAAGAGGCCATGAGGATGGTTAAAGTGTGTGTGATTACCTTTCTGTGTGTATGCATTTAAGAGTTTCTGATAAGGCAGAGTGATACCAGAAGTGTGACAAACTGTACCTGCCGTACGTCCACTGACTGCATACACAGGAACTGGTATATCTTTCAGAGAGCTCTCACGATGGTCAATATACCTCATATGCAAAAAAAGTCATCAAATATCGAATATATATTACCGAACGACAAATTAACCTCAAAACAAACACCACAAGTAAAAAAAGACCAACCGTATTTGGATCGAGTCGACCATATTTGAAGAAAATAAATGTGATTTCACTACACAAATGGGTTTCTTCAAAGGGGGGGTTCTGCTTGAAGACCCAGCGGTCTGTTATTCAGACCCTCTGAAGAATTTCATGCGGATGTCACACAGTGTCGGAACATACGTAATGTTCCTGAGTACAGATGAACCACAACAACACCACAACAACAACAAGAAAACAACGGGAAAAAATAGACACATTTAAAATAAATATCACAAACTTGCCAGGTAGTTTGCCGCGGTCACCCCCGGGTATGTTAGATCAAACCGGGTAACCAGCGCAGGCTGCAGGCGAGAAAATACAAAAGAGCGTCACCAGCACATCGGCTGCACTCAGGGAGGCAAGAGAGAAGCTGAAGAGACAGGATGAGAGATGATGAAAACGAAGACATAGTGCATGAACCATGAGAGGAAGAAAGGAAGAGGAAGGAAAACAGAAGATGGCGGGATGAGGCTTTGATTTCAGGGTTATTTTGGCTCTGACCCTCTAAGATGACCTTACGACCCGTGCTGCACACCAACGGTAAAAAGCAATCTGAGGCTGTTCACACAGAGCAAGCTTTTGCTTTCATAAACAGTGACAGTACAGACAGTAGAAAAATGGAACAGAATGCAGAGAGCTCGAGATGAAAAGTCGAACTCATTTAAGCCAAAACTGAATTCTACACTCATGGCGTAAAACGCTGAAAAAAACAGTAGCTGCGCAAATTAAAATTGCACATTGAAAATACGCCTAATGGATGAGTCAATTGCGTGAAAGCTCCCAAATATAGCAAAAAAGTTTATACACCCGCATGAGCTGTTTTTTTAGGCAATTTGAAAATATCACCAACGTTTTGCGCAAATCTGTAAAGGAAATGGGGCTGGTGAGATGCGACATAGCAGCTAAAAAAATTCTGTCTGATGCGTGTGTATTTAAACCAACTGCTTAAAAATAGCGCAGACAGAACGTAAGAGCATGTATTGCGTGTGACAGCGTTTGCACCTGTATCCCTTGCCTTGCTTTGGGGAACAGGATGTGAGAGGAGTAGGTCAGTGAAAGTTTTTTTTTTAGTTCTACTGACAAGTAACATCCTGCGCCTGAGAGTTTGCTCTGAGAAATCACGTCTGTAGGATAGAGGCTGTTATGTGACTGGGGGAGAAGTGGCTGTTGGCAAAATAGAAAGATTGAGGTCTTAAAACACTGTCTGCACAAGAGATGACAGTGCAGAATTCTGATGAGCCTAATGCTTCAGACAGGTCTATACACTCTGGAATAAAATCATACACTCTCTCAGATCAAATAAAAGCACAGAGCTTTTGAATCATCTGCAGACAATCAGATGAGGCACAGGCTGTTAATGTCTCTCTGGCAGAGAGCGTGACTCCAGCAGGACCATATCTGATCACAGAAAAACAGCAACAAAAGCTTGCGATTCTGAAATAAATAAATATGGCTTGTATCTGGCATTTCTCATAAATGCAGTACACTTAAAAAATGCACAAAAGGCAAGAATATATATTTATTTATTGTTCAGGCTATTTTATAATCTGTTTACGTAACATTGTCAGGATTTTATTGAATTGATATTCATTTCTCATTGCGGGATTTTATTGAAATTAATTTAGTTGTTTAATTTAATATATTTGTAAGTATAACATAACTATAAATGTTAAATATATTGAAAATTGAATTATTTTCTCATTATATTTCATATTAATCATATTTTACATTGATATTAGAAATACTATATTAATA
>NC_056708.1:14136543-14139161 GCF_018831695.1 Puntigrus tetrazona | reverse complement strand
TAGTAGAGGTCAGTAATATTTTATTTAAGTCAATTAAACTGAGCAAAGGTGTCAGCAAAGACTTCTACATTGTCGTATAAATTGCAATAATACTTCAAACTATTACTATTTTTTACCGTTTCTTATATATCTTACACTGTGTCTTATAAATTTCACTGAAATTTATAAATATTAAAATAAAATAAATAAAAACAATTCTGTAGTTGTAGTCGGATTTAAAAGGTGGACTGTCTGAAATAGATATTCATTTCCTAAACATTTGTTAAATGGGTATTTCTGATGATTGTGCCGTGTCTGAAACACAGCACAGAATAATCTACCTGCCAGAGTAAAGGAGGTCTGTAATGCAGCGACAACCCTTCTGCTTTTAAACTAACAATTGAGCCCCATCTAGTGTTAAGAAGTCATATAACAACAACATAGCTTTTCTCAGCAACAGAGCTAGAACTGTTCAACCAAATGCCTGCCTCACAGGTCAATCTATTTCCAATTAATACATAAAAATCCTAATTCCTAAGTATATAAATGAGGTATGAAAAATGACATGGAGAACACTCAAAAAAGCAACCAGACCAACACACAGACATACGGATGAAAAAAGAGAGGAGGTGAAAGACAGCAATTTGAAGAGGGACGTTGTGTTACTTATTGAATGCTCAGAGAAAGGGTTACTTACCTTAAGTGGTGAAATGTGAGAGTGGGAAACGTAGCCATGCACATTCTCAATTTCTGAGAGGTTCTTCTCTGATACGTGCACCAGCTCCGGCGCTCGAACTTCATTGGTGAGCCGCGGGAAGCCGTGTTCTGGAGGAGGGGAATCATCATCCTGATACCGGTACTATATATGTAAAAAGAAAGAAGAACGGGGAGAGATGGAGATAGAAAGGAAAGCAGAGAAGACTAAATGAGAAAGAGCAAAAAGAAAACCCACAATCCACTGCAAAGAATGCAATAACTTAAATGACTTTCAGCCAACGAGTTCTGTGCCCTGTGAGATGAACAAGCCAATTCATTATTTGGAGAACTGAGAATGACTGAGATCATGATCCATGGTGAAGCGTCATATTTTCTGTGAGCGATTGCATGCATATTCAATTAAAGCGAAGCGCTGCTGCTGACATGCTCCGGTCGAGAGAGGGTTCTAAACAGCTTGCGCTGCATGCGATCAAAGCAGGATGGTCATCTGGATCATCTAAGCATTTGATGTTTCTGAAAACAGCAGTGAAAATGTGTAGAATGAAGATGCAACACAATGCAGCGTATCCGTTCTGGACAAACAGAGAGAGTTTGTTATGGCGCGGCCCCTGTCCCGTCTCACCCAGGGGGAGCTCATCAAGGCTGGGTTCATACATGCTGGAGAGTGGCTTTGGTGCTGGGAGCCCTGTACTGCCGGAGGCCTGTTCTGTAAACACACACACACACACACACAGGAGCCCAACTGTGAACAACCAATCACAGTCCAATCACAGCTGAATCATTTAAATAATTGTACATACACCACAGTTCAAACGTTGGGTTTGGTAGATTTCGTAAGAACTTTCTTATGCTCACCAAAGCTGCATTTACAGTAACATTGTGAAATATTATTACAATTTAAGGCGAGACACTGCAGGTGAAAACATAAATAATAGTTATCACCGTACTTACCTAGTTGATTCATTTCATTGGTAATTGCAAACAATTTTTGTATTACAGGTTTTCTAAAATATTAAGTTTAAATAAGCAAAAAGGCATTGTTTTATAAAGTTGCACACATTTCTAGAATCAAATTTTAAAAGTTCAAAAATCTAAACACTGGATGAAGGTAGTGTCAAAATTATTCATTTCTTTTGACATATTAGAGTTAAAAGTCGTTACAAAGGGAATTTTGGGTATCTCATTTTGTTGCACAAAAATACTTTGAACAGACAGAAAACTATATATTTTGACAGTTTTTTGGGGAATAAAATGTTGTATATTATCAAGCAAAATATATATAGAGCAAATCCCTCTGTAAAATCCTTTTTGTAAAATTTGATTGTAAGTACTACTGAAGTGGAGATATATGGCTGTGTTGGAGAAAAAACTCATTTTGAGTTTTTAACAGGCTTTAAAAATATTTCAGAAAAATATGCATAAGTGCTATAAAACAAACAGTGTAGCTTCTTTCTTTCCGATATCTAACATGACGCATGCATGAAAAAGTTTTTGCCTGCAGTATCTCCCCTTAACGTCGATATTGTTTACATAAATACATTTTAAAATATATTTTTGTATAATAGCAAAGCTGAATTTTCAGCAGTTCTCATACAATTCTTCAAAAATGATTGTAATATCCCGATTTGGTTTTCTTCATATTCATAAATTTTTACACTTAAAATATTTGTTGAAAATGGGATCACTTTTGAACAGAAAGTTATAAGATAACTTATATAGATTAAGATCATTTAAATAGAAATATTTCGTTACAATGTAAATGCATTTACATTCATTTTTGATCAGTTGAATGCAACCTTGCCAAATAATAAAAGAAAACAACTTTTGAAAAGTAGTGTAGATTATTCACCAGTCTCACACAAATAAGCCAAAACAAGGGAACAAGGGAAGAAGCCTCCTTGAAAAAAAAAAAAAAAAAATTA
>NC_056708.1:14134649-14136443 GCF_018831695.1 Puntigrus tetrazona | reverse complement strand
AAAAAAAAAAAAATATATATATAATATATATATATGAGTACAATAAAATACAAAAATGAAATAAAATAAAAAAACTACACAATGAATAAAAACACCAATCAATATAGGAATATATAAATCACATTTCACACTTGAAAACCTTATATGCTTATTAGAGCTTTGTATTTAATAACGCAGTTATTTAAAATACATCAAGCTAATCTTTCCGCTCTGTTTTTTAATGCCATCCGCTGAGCAACAAGAATCTCGTCTGAGGCCCTTTTCAGTCCGGTATAATCTCGCTTTCTCAGAAAATTGGATTCATTAATCACATGAAGTCTCTACTACACTTGTACCATTTTATCAGTAGGTGTTTGACTGACATGTTTTATGCTTTTGTGAGTGCTGATGTGTCAGCAGTCCTGAGCAATGCTGCGGAATTCACCAGCGTCTGAGAAGACAAAGAGAACTGCCTGCATACAGCTCTGTGGAGCCATTCGTATTCTTCAGATATCTACAACTTCATTCACTGCCTTTAATTACACTGTGACAAGCCTTTCCACTAAACGTCATCACGGAACAAGATTGACAAGGCCTCAAACACATACGGGGTGCTTTTCCAGCTTTTCCAAAGAGAAAATTAAAAAGAAAAAAAAAAAANTAAATCTGGAAAATTAGAACATCTATATTTTTACTGTCTGTACAGTAAAACAACAAGAAGTCAGTGAAGCTACGAGAGAAAGCAGAGTTTTGTCAACTGACTCTAAGCTGCGAGATAAACCCTCCCTCAAGAGGACTGTCCTCTCTTCAACTGGCCTACACAACAAGCTATAGACTTCAGAAAGATCCAAAATAAACCATCAAATTACTTTTAGCTCGGACAGAACACAGGCTATTTTGGCATTAGGGACACATGCAGTCAGTCTCAGGCTGGCAGAGTTCTCTGAGGCAGAATGGGGCGTGGCCTCTACAACCTTTACTTTTTATTATAGAAATATAAACATATAAATATTTAAAAAATATACAGCCATGGCCAAAAGTTTTGAGAATGAGACAAACACTCATTTTCACAAAGTCTGCTGCTTCAGTGTTTTTAGATATTTTTGTCAGACGTGACTATGGTATAATAAGGTATAATTATATGCAATCATGCTGAAATTTGTCAGAATTTGGAGGTTTTTGTTTGTCCGCCTCCCTCTTGAGGATTCACTACAAATTCTCAATGGGATTAGGGTCTGGAGAGCTGCCTGGCCATGGATGCAAAATTTTGATGTTTTGTTCCCCGATCCACTTTTTTTAAGTTAGCGCTTTTGCCTTATGGCAAGGTGCTCCATTTTGTTGGAAAAGGCATTATTTGTCATTAAAATGTTCTTGGGTGGCTGGACAAAGTAGCTCTTGGAGAATGTTTTTGTGCCATTCTAAAAACATTTGTCTCCTAAGGTTGATTCAGCTGCGGGATCGGAGAAGCAGCAGTGCATAGCTTGCTCGGGAATGGCAGAAGTGTGTGAGTGTATCTGCATGCACATTGAGGCAAGGCCTTTTGGAGGATGTCCTGGTGTCAAGATGGGCAGCAAAGAGGCCACTTTTCTCCAGGAAAAACTTCAGAGACAGATTGATATTCTGCAAAAGGTACAAGAATTGGACTGCTGAGGACTGGGGGGGAAATCGTGAATACCCTTTCAGAGCGCTACCATCAGTCCTGTGTCATGCCAAAAGTAAAACATCGATGTGTGGGAATGCTTCTCAGCCAAGGGATTGGGCTCACTCCAAATGTTGCCTAAGAACACAGCCATGAATAAAGAATTGTATAAAAAC
>NC_056708.1:14133063-14134635 GCF_018831695.1 Puntigrus tetrazona | reverse complement strand
TTTGTTTCCAATCTCCTTCTGTTATTGTTTAATTCAATTTCCCATTTAAAATCACATAAACCCCCATCCTTTTATTTCTTTGAACGCATTTTTTTGTGCCCTATCAAGTTATCTAGTCTATTAATTTTACGAACTTCAATCATAAAAAACAGAGGGTGAATATCATCAGTATAGACAGAAATTCCTTAATTGAACTAAATGAAAGAAACCTCATTGCTGGATATCCCCGCTGTCTCAGACTACGACTCAATCCTGTATCGCAAATCTATCCTTTTGTTTAGTCTCACCTCCGGCGGCGTGGAGGCTGGCTGCGGACACTCCGTGGGTGAGGTTGAGTTGGTGGCAGTGTATTCCCACTGCTCAGCCATGTGATTCACCTCCACCAGCTTCTGCTCACAGCTCTTCTGAGAGTTCAGCAGGGTCACTTCATAAAACTCCTGAATATCTAGAGAGAATAGAGAGGGAGGTCAAAAACCGAAATAATCTTTAGCTGGCTGCAGCTGGCTGCAGCTCAAATTAAACACAGGCAATTTATTAGATTGGTTCATTGGCATTTAGATGAATCCAGAACAATAAGAAATAAGGGAGGGTGAGAGATGGACAGAGAAAGAGCAGTCAAACACATGCTTGTTTAGTTGGAAAATAAAAGCTGCAGATTTGAGCGGCAGCCATGGTACAGATTAATTTGTGTTTCTGGGTCAAAAAGTGTGATTAGACACAAATTCTAGCTAGCTTAGTCAAACAGACTCCAAGTCAAATCATAATGAGAAAATATGTAGGGCTTTCTAATAATTTACATTCCATAACTACACAAAACCTAAGCGGTTATTTACCTAAATATCAAATGTGTAGGAACATTTGAAAGAGGTCTTGAACTAAGAAATTCAAATGATATTTTAATATAACCTACTAACCTACCTAGTGGTCGTCGTACTTAAAAAAAATGGTGTAATTTTCAATACTCAAAAACTCAAACACACACACACACACACACACACACACTTATATTGTTCTCTTGTTTCTATATACCAAATTTTCAGAGAAGATACAAAAGTCATTATGTTAAGTGATACTAAATGAGGTCGGAGGTGCTGTAAGCTGTATTATATTATGGGTCAACTCTCTTCCCTGCCCCGAGAGATGCTCGGCAAAGACGTCAGAGATAGCCAAATATTTAGACTGGAGTGCAAGCACTTGCAGTGACCATCTGGAGAGTTCTGATCTTTCAACCTGAACAACACAGATTTAAAAGCGACAGTTACATTAAGCCACAATGCGTGGTGGGTAAAAGTCAGCAGCTCTGCCGTGAATCCAGCCACCATATGCCATAGTAAATGCCACAGATCCTGCCTTGGAATGAACTAAGCTTGTGCTCTGAGATAAGAGATAAAAGAAAAGACCATTCTGTGTGTTTTGAGTGCCCGTGTGGAACAGTCAAAATATACAAAGCATTCCACAAGAATTCCACAAAAAAAAGAAAAAAACTAAAATGATGGATACTGTCAAAAACTAACAACCAGTAATCAATTTCTGCCTAATTACAATAAACCTATAAAATTAATAAATTAGCAT
>NC_056708.1:14125510-14132963 GCF_018831695.1 Puntigrus tetrazona | reverse complement strand
TATATATATTTCCACAAAACTCCACAAGATGGCAACATTATTCTCTTTAAATGAAGTGAACTGGAATCCCACTGCCATTGGCATAATTACGCAGAGAAACAGAGGTGGGCTCAGCAGTTTCTTTGTGGTTGTGGTTCCGGAGCTAAAGGCTTGGTAAGGAAATTATTCACATTACATTTGCATCTTTAGACCAGCATTAATATCTTCCCAGAAACTTCACTGTCCTTGAGGGCATCTGATCATTTTCAGCCATCTGTTTCAGAGGTGGGGCCAAAGCTGGTATCCAACCAAACGCATGTGGCATCACGTTTCTGTAAACACTGACTTATTATAAACTAAAATTATACCATGAAATAAACACGCAGGTTGACTATTTATAAACAGGCCAAGATTCGTAGCATAAAAAGTGAAACAGAATTGAAAGGAATACAAAAAAAGTTATGCCTCCTCATGTCACTCCACTTGTTTGTTCGCCATCCATTTCAAAACAAAGTCTACAAAAATTCTACACGTGTTCCACAGAACGATAGCACACGGATTTGGATTAACATTAAGGTTAGAATTGATCTTTTATTTCTGGGTGAAGCTTTCCTTTAGACGTTATCTCAAAACAATACTTCATAATGTGATAGATCGAAAAAGGCAATACACGGGCAGTAGCTTTTAGACAGCTTTAATGTATAAATAACCTGTAACAAGTGAAGACAGTGATCTCTGTTACATTAAGATGAGATGCTGACCCACTTGTACTAGAAGTATGTTATTATCTAGAAGAGTTTTACACCAATACCTTTAACGCCTCTGTAATCTATGCTTTTATTAATACCGCTCATACAGCCTGTCAGAAAACTATGACTATATTCATATATATTCGCTCAGACCGCTTACTCGCTATCTTCACAACTCCCAAAATGCATTTCCCAGTAAAATGTATTCACAAAATACACTACGAACCACTGATCTCAGATCTGGGTCAAACATTAACCTGACAAACAGTATTACACTGACCTGTAAATAGAGCCAGCACTCTCAGACAGAAGTCCTCGCCCAGAGTCCTTCGGTTTGAGGCATGGTTTCCACCACCATGTGAGACACATAAACTCGTGTCCACTTGTTCAAGGAAATAAACAAGACCAGACGAAAGAGCGAGGGGAAAGAGAGAGATAACATGCTGCTATCACAAAGCAGCAGGATTAACAGCAGAGAACATGCTACAGGGAGCCTAGATTATTCTAGAGCAGGNAAAAAAAAATCGCCGCTAATCTTCCCTCAAAAATAATTTAAGTGTCAAATATGGATGTTTTAACAGTAAAGTGACAATGAAATCAAACTTTCAATGAAAATTTCTCATCCTAAAGAAGCTACACTCTTAAAAATAATGGTGCTTCATGATACTATAGAAGAAACTTTTTGTCTCCATAAAGAACCTTCAAGATCTCTGTGTTTCAAAAAAGAAAGAGATGGTTCTTTAAAGAACCGCTGATTGCATGGTTCTTTGTGGAAACAAAAATGTTTTTTCTAGGGCTTTGCTGTGAAGAACCTGTTGAAGCACCTTCACGTTTAAGAGTGTACTTTGTTTAAGGTTGACATCCCCATCCCCTTCAAACATCTGGATGGATTTTAGAAAAAACTATTTCCAGTGTATAAATTCCTATCCGTTTTATTTTCCTCATTTAATTGTTCTCTGTGCTAAATTATGAATAGTAAATTTATTGGGATTGCTAACATGGATTAAGTTAGAACAACATACTCTCGCACAGACACAGACACAATAAATGATGTAATCCTTATTGGATCCTGCTGTCTGTGACACAAAGCCAGACTAAACTTTGATGAGCGTTCTTGAACTCTACAAACTGTAGCAGAGCAGTTGTATTGTTCTAGCCGAGGAACTCGGACCAAACAGACATCATCCAATCTCCTGGTATCAGGAAAACCCCTTCCTGCAAGAGTAACAGATCTGATTACAGTTTAGCAGAATGAAAAAAAAAAAAAAAAAAAGGCTTCTCGTGGGACGGTTTCTCTGTGAAACAGGAGTACGCCGTCATGGCTCTTCTATTAAGAGGGCAGTGTCCAACCTTGTTCAGATGACAGTGACAAATAGGGCCCATTAAAAACCTCTATGGAACAAATTGGCAGACTGTGGTTGGTTTCCCGATTAGACCGCAGTGGCTCTGTATCTAAAGGGTTCCAATGAGCAGCTGTGATAGAGAATATTTAGCCAGGAAATCTCATCAAAAAGACCGACTCTAAAAAAAGACAGAGCCATTCCGGAGAACTTTTGATTTAAACAGTAAAATACTGAACTGAGATCTGAACTGTGTGATACAGGAGGGTGCTTTTCTGTCAAAATAACACAGGCCATTTCATTTTGGCTTCTCCATTCTGAACAACTGTGCACTGCCAAAACTACTGCTATAATGTAAATCAAAATGTCACTGCCTTCAGGGTTGCAATTCAACAGAATCTCGAGGTACAGAACCTTATATTTTTTGATCTAACCCGAAACGTTCAACCTGTGCCGTCAGATGTAAATGTTTCCTGGTGAATGGGAGAATAGGTTAAGCAGTTAAGAGGCTGCACTTCTCTAGCATGATGGCAAACCATCCAGATTACTCTCATGCTAATGCCTTCTAAGATGATTACTGCTATTTCAGGAAGTGACCTTAACCTTTAACAGCATTTTACTGAAAATCAATAGAAAGGGGTGTAAGATCTAAACGATTATTTCAAATTGTTTTTAGTAACAAAGATGCAAGCTAATTATACAGGTAGTTTCTAAATGCGTTAGGTGGTGTAATGCATTCAGCCAACATCTGTGAATGAACGTGAAGGCCTCTTAGGATCACGTCACCTTTTCCAATTAATAGAAAGCAATCTGCCGTGAACACAATCAGATGGTTGAGGCAAAGGTCAGAGCAGAATAAAAGGAATTACAGATATTACAGATTATGGAGAGGAAAATTTCACAATTATTACATTATCCAAGGCAAAATCCCAATCCCCAGATCATGACACCACATCTCCAGCACACAACTATGATTTAGCATATTGCATCTAAACACACCGTTTAGTTTTTTTACGCAATTTTGCTACGATAATAAATCTCATCCAACACTTACAAACGTAGAAAACTTAAACAGATGCATGACTTCCTACTCTTTCTTGAAAACCAATGGAATATTTATATAAAGCAACTAAATGAAGCAATTTATTTCATGGATACATTTACACTTTTTTTTTTTTTTTATTAAGCAAACACGCTCTGACCATTGGTCACCTCCCGCTGCACATTTCTGCGTTTCTTTACTAATTGATTGAATGAACCTTTAGAATAAAGATCAGCATCCAAGTGAAACAGACTGTGACAGCACAGTGGTCCATCTCATTATAGAAATTATTATAAGACGTTATATTCCTGAATCATCAATTGCACACTCTGTATTTGACTAACGAAGTGTCTAAACATTTAATAAAATCATGGAAGTCAAAACCATCAATCTCTTGCTCTCACTGATGCTTACTAAAAGCACACGAGAGCATTTGTCCTTAAGCTGCAATTGACCTTGAGTATGAATAAAGGAGTTAAACCAATCAAGATTCAAAACCAATCTGATTCTTCTTTACAGAAAAGACAAAAGCTTGCCTTGCGGAGATTTGAGCTTATGAAGAACACGTTTAAAATACCAGAGGCACAGGGAAGCATCTCCTGCCACATCAGCAAGGTTAAAAATAACTATATTTCAGAAAAAAAAGCCCTAAAGCGGCAGAATGTGCCCACTGCTTAAGAATGAACTATGAGCAAATGTCACCTCAGCAGACAAAGCACATGCAATCTTAATGGAACAAATAATAAAAAAAAGAAAACATTGACCTCAAGACATAAATACACTGCTTCATACTAGAACAATGAACTCTTGGCGTGAATAAACTCAAGCAAATATATTTTAAAAAGCTATTAGCAAGAAACATCTGTATGCCGCTCAGAAAATCACTTATCAACAACTTTATTCTGCGCCTCGTGTTTTCATTGACCTATTTTCCTATTACAAGGAAAAATGGTTCTTTTTATAAAAGGAAAACATAAGCTTACCTATGAGAGCCTGGAAAAGACTGCTTTTGAAAATGCCCATGACTCGTAAGATGGCAGTTTTGAGCTGTTGTTCCTCTGGTTTCTTCAGTTTGGAGCAGTAGTCCTCCAGGAGGCTTATTGCCCTGGCCGTGTCTGTAAAACAGAAGAAATGTTATGCCACTGGCATTAAATCTGCGACATTTAACATGGAACTGTCTAACACACACACACACACACATACACACACACACATTATAATCATTTATAATTTAAAGGAATGGTTCATCCTACCCAAATATTGAAAATTTCTTGAAAATATACTCGCCTTCAGGCCACCTAAGCAAGTACAGGTAAAATACATTTGTCTTGTGAAGCAAAAAGCTTAATGTTTGTAAGACATTTTAACTTTCAACCATTTCTTCATCAAAAATAATGCTTTCCTCAGCGACGAAATCCGTACCCTGTTGTCTTCTCACATCACAATCCACCGTTTTCCCTTGTAAACAGTGTTTGAATTGCACAAATTTCTCTCCCGATTAACACACATTCCTAGTCAAACCGTGAATCATTCATCGATGTGGGTTTTGCTCAGCGTGTCACATTATAAAACTAAAATGGGTTGTGAACGGAGATTTGCATCGACTCAGAATCTCTGAACTGACGATCAAGCTGTACTTCCAATGGGACATGCTTAAAGAGAACAGCAGAGAAGCTGTCTTCAAACAATTCACCGCATCCCTGCATGCTTTATAACGTAGTAACCAGTTAACAACTTGCAGAGACTATGAGAGACCCTTTACTACTGGCACAGATCATCAGAGTGACTGAGCATGACTCAGTCACTTAGTCACACAGACAAACAGACACTGGGGACAGGACGGGGGTTCATTCCTGTATTCGACAGATCGTTCTGAGCACCACAGTTTAGAAAAACTGAAAAAAACAACACAAACATTTTAATAGTAACACGCGGACGATTACTGTGGATGCTCAAATGAGACCTGTGCTAACGATCAACTTATAGGACAATAAAATTGGAGATGTACTACATTTACAGTGTGCATAAAAAAGACTTGTAGGTATTTAAAGAGTAACTTCAGCTGCATAGCAGTCTGAAATATAAATACAAACCAGAGATCATCCGAGGTCATAGGCAGGTTGGCCATACTTGTGTCTATTTTTACAGACTACAAACTTACAGCAGAGTATAATTACACTATTAGTATGCCTACGTATATAATTACACATATTTTAGGCTTAGAAGGCACAGAAGTCAAAATAAAAAAGGATAATTAAGGCACAGCCACAACAGTCCTGCTATAACATGATCATCTTTGCAACAGCAACACATTCAAATAATCAAGCCCTGATGCTCTGCCTTACACTACTATACGAATTTGTCACGTGTCGTGCTATATTTCAACATTTTGCACAAATGAGCATTATGAATAAAGCTTTTATGGCCACATATTGAGAGACAACATGTAGCATTCGTGTTTTAAAATAATTTCGTCTTCATTAGATTAAATAAAAGTATACAGTATACTCTTAAATAAGAATATACTGGTCAGTATATTCTTTAATATACATATTTATAAATATTGCACCTTACTCGAGTACGTTTTACACGAAAACACTATTTCAAAATGTATTTTTTTAGTGTGTTGCTTGCCATTTCTTCGTAAGTATTCGTAAAACGCACCAGCAATGTCTCTATAACATTTCTACACTATTTGCTCAGTGTACAATTTCTCAATTCACGCATGCACGTTTTAACCCGAAATAATGCTGCCTCAAAAAGCGACCGCCATACAGTCATACAACAATCACGTTTCCACGATTGCACGCACGCTGCGATGTTTATTTCTCACCTCGTTTTCTTAAGGGCATAATTACTCCTTTATGTCCTCGTGGGATTGTCACGCATGGAAACGGCGACACAAAAGTTTCGCCCTCATCTGCTGTCAGTGTCTTTGAGAAAGTGTCACCTGCTAAAAGCAGCAAGTTCCCGCTCGGGTCCTTGATTGTAGATGTTAAAAAAAACGATCGGCAGCTCTCGGGGTCGTCGCTTTTAATTGTCAAGTTAAACAGGAAGAGGCACGCGCCGAAACATCTTGCAGAAGAAAACACATGCCGAGCGCATGATTGTCGCTCATGAGAAATAAATCCATAATCCGATAGAAAGAGTGGAGAGTGATCGAGTGCACCTAGGTGTGGATGAGTCCATAAGAAATGCTCTCCGGTGTCTGCATATGTTCTCGGTGCCGAGCTCTCCGAGGATTATTTTGCTGGAATATTCGCGCAACCACCGACTCCTTAAATGCCTTTGGTGTTTCACTACATAAACCTAATTCAATCACGCAGTCCATAACACAACCCATACGGCCCCGACACACATTAAAGGCGCAGTGACTAAATAAACTAAAACTAACCACTAGTTTTTGCCCCAAAGGGCCACGTACATCAAATTAAAAAGGCTCTCCGGTACATGGCTTTTCTTGGATTAGATTCGGTCAGCGTTATGCTGATCAAGCATTATTTCAAATCCTTAAACTGCCAATGTGGAGATCCAGCAACAGTTCGGGCGATAAATAAGCATGGCATCCCGGTGTGTCATATGCCTGTGTAAGTTGAATGGTGCATGCTTGCTTCTTGAAGAACAACTTGTTCTGTACACAGGGAATGACGTTCACGTGCTTTATGTTTTAGATTCTGATCCTTGAACAGGGAGAAACTGGAAATTGCAATTGGAGACTTTGATGATCATCTTGCCGCCCGACGAGCGCGATCCACTTTCACGTCACTTCGAGAACCGAGCGAAACCTTCAGCACGCGGGCAAACTGCTGTGAAATCCCGATCTCTAGGCAGAGACAGAAGGCAGATTTAACTAAACAAGGCAGAATGCATTACCCCCATGAAACAGCAGCCTGGCGGTGCGACGCCTGTCGGAAAACACCTGCAAGTTTCATCCAGCTTTCCGATAACGCATGTCTCCACAATTGCCTCTGTAATTAAGCCAATCTGAGCAAATATATCCCAAAGGTCCTCGTCAAACGTCCCGAAAGGCAGTTAGAACAACTTCACCCCCTTTCCCGTCATTTTTTCTGTCAATATTCACGGCATCTTTTGCCAAAGCTGGTTTGCATACTCTCTCTACGGTGGGTGCAGTATCACCAGCAGCAGCAGCATCATCACCAGTTTCGCCTTAGCAACGAGAGGGTTGACCCGCCGGGATTGACGGGACTCGTCCTCCAATGGCGTTCGCTCATTTGGTCAGTTGGCGCACGCGCGGACCAATAGGAATCGCCGTATTGTTCCTGGATCTCGGGGTGAGAGTTGACTGAAACATGTGGTTAGACATGGCTGCGCCCTGCTGGCAC